>NW_020273540.1:130155-212684 GCF_003268045.1 Sipha flava | reverse complement strand
AAATAATATAAAATTATATTGTTTAATTGTTTAGCACGTCACTTACGGAAAACCATGCGTAAGTATTAAAAAAATGAAAATAAAGGCGATTATCGTTTACGCTCCAAAATCGTAATCGACACTAATGCCAGGTTTACACGATGTGTAGTATCTGTCATTAGTACCTGTCACTCGCATAAACCACTTGTACTACTCTTATCTATTATTGTTCACACGTGAATACCTAGTAAGCAGCAAGTAAGTAGTAGGGAACCAAATGTCAACCAACGAAATACGCATGTGCTGCTACCGATACTTGTCACTAAACACTTACATCGTTCGGTCACACGTTGCGAGTGCAACCACGAGTAGAGTAGAGTCGTGGAGGGGTTAGCAACTTGTCTTAGTAAATAGAACGACGTTCTATTCACTTGCAATCAGGGGTGGTTCTAGGGGGGGGTTCAGGGGGTCAGCTGACCCACAGTTAATATTTGTTGACAAAATTGGCCTCTTGGAAATATTTTTTTCCTCTTAGACCTTGATTTGGACTCTTGGACAGTTGACCCATCGGAGTTACTTGAAAAATAAATGCCATGTATATTCAAAATTTAAAATTTTTCAATTCATAATTTATATTTTAAATTATATCGTTTTAGTAGAATGTTAAGTAAATCATATTTTATTCCTTACGTTTGTTGCGCTGATAAAATTAGATTATATTTATTAATCGTAAATAAGTCATTATCGGTGGTATCACTAGTTCTAAAATGTAATATAAATATACTTGTACACTTTTATGAGCATATTGTGTTTTTTTTTACAAGGTATTAATTTCTAATTCAGTTTCATCCCTAATAAATGGTCTCTTAAAATGGCTCGACTCACAGTTCCCCGACTCTAGATCCGCCCCTGCTTGCACTCCCGTTTTTACTAATACTAAACACTATTTTTTCTGTTTACACTCATTGTGCGAGTGCGAGTGACAAGTACTAATGACAAGTACTACGCATTGTGTAAGCCCGGCATAAATGCTGTGGTGGTCTGCAGCTTGCGTATTTAACTTAACAGGTATCGCAAACAAATTCTAGAATATTTGCGATTAACAATTTATACCTATATAATTTTCCCAACAACGATAAGCCTGGAATATTCACATATTCCAGACCATTCTCGTATCTTAACAAAATATAATAAAAATTATAATTATCAAATATTGAAACACATATTTTTTAAGTGTTTTTGGTTTTTTTTTTTACTAACAAAGATACTAAAAAAAAAAAAATTAAAATAAACCTAATATTAATTATTTTTAAATTTTCTGGGTATTAATTTATAAGTTTGTATAGCATAATTTTTGGGATTGAACCTTACTACTTATTCTCATGTGACGCTTTTGTTCTAGGGTGAACATAATTAGTATGTTGATTTGGATAGTATTAAATTAAATAAATATTCATAAAAGTTCGCACAGAACTAGTCATCCATCAACTCTCTGAGGGGATTTGGTCTAATCGACTGCGTATAGACAAACCCATAGAAACTATCACGGTTTACTATCACCGTGTGACCGCTGCTTAAGTCTTGTACTGCTGGTATAGACCACAGATATATCATATTTTTGTGATAGTATCAAATAAGTAAAGTTGGCATCCTTTTTTTATTGATGAAATTTTATCAAACCGGTAAGAACATTTTATCAATTATGTATAGGCTGTACTATATAAAATTTTAATAGTCAACGTCATTCATTTACATATTACATTTTGATGTTTATAGATGTATAATTCTGTTACAATTGAATAATCATCATATGTTTATTTTAAATTGTATTAATTAAACTAAATTCAGTGGTTTATTATAGCTATGCATTTATATTAATCTACGTACATTTTTCATACTTTAAAATGCATTTAATATCAATTATTTTGTGTGCTTTTTTTATTTTCAATTCTTTTGTTGAAAGTGTTCGGGAAGAACGTTCTAAAGTAAGATACATTTTATTTATAAAATTAAGTTGTTTATGTAACATTTATATTTAAATATTGTATAAACAACTAGTGTTTTTTTTTCACTTAAAAGATTAATTTTTAGGTATTGTTTATTACATATTTATGTTTATTAGGGACTAAAATAAAAATATAAATTTAATTTATTGACAAACAGATTATAAGTGGTTCATGATAGTTTTTAATAAGTTTATCATTCATGCATTTTTGCTTCTAAATTAATAATAATATGAAAGATTGACAAAAATATTTTTAATTGTGATCAGAAGTGTATGTTATAATTTTAGTAGCACCTGAACAGTTCATTTTATTTTATTATACTTCATAAATGAACAGGACAATTGAAGACATGGATCTTTATGAATAATAATATTTTATTTTACATTGAATAAATTAAAAGTATCGTTCTTCAATGTTTTTTTCTGATCCATCAACTGACATAACATTTAAAAATTTAGTAGTTAGAAATCTTATAATCAAAAAGGGGTAATAACAGCAGGAACAGACCTTATTAGAAAATATCTGGATCTATTTTACTAGACATTAATCCAATCTTAGTTATAATTATACTAGCTAACTAACTAGTTTTTTTAATAAGCAAAAAAAAAATGGTAATTTTATATATTATTATTATTATTTATATATATATTATAAGAATGTTTGACATAAACTGAAATCACAGGAGCATGCTGCAAATCAGTTATTATATCAGTTTAAAAATTATCTATAATTTGTACTTCATTATTTAAATTCAAAACTTTTACTATGTTTTATACATACAATTAATTTATGCATTGAATATCACTTTTATCATCCATATAATTTATTATATTTACGCTACTGCAACAAAAGAAAAATTGAAAATCTTTAAAATTAATCTATATATTCTCAAATAGAGAAAAAAAAACTTTTGCCATTAATTCACATGTTTCATAAATTAGTAAAAATTTCAATCCCTCGTCTGATTGCATTGAATCAAAAAAAATATGACAAAGAACCGACTTCTACTTGTATTATATTATTTGTATTTATAGTTAATACACTTAATTTAATTTTTGTCTGGTCTGACTATAATTTTTGACATTCCATTGGCCCTATAAAGTAATATTTTAACATCCATCCTTTTGTTCCAGATGAAATGTCTACCATGTTATTAATTAAGTACATCTTTAAATAATTTTAATTCTAATAATTTATATGTAATTTATTGTTTTAGAGTCTTGACCAAAAAGTACAACAGTTGAATGATTTGTATCAAAAGAAATATGTGGTTAAATTTAATGGTCCAAAATTCAAGGAATTTGTAAAATCTCCACCAAGAAACTATTCAGTCATTATAATGTTCACAGCAATGGCATCTCACAGGCAGTGTTCAATATGCGGGTATTTTTTTTTGATGATTTTATACTAAGAATATAAATTATGATGAAATAGTATTTTAATGGGATATATCATAAATAAACGAGATTACGGATTTCTAAACATATAAATGCTAATTTAAACAGCTTTTGGTGGTTTTGTTTTTTGGGTGAGAGTAAAGTTTCTAGGGCAAGACCAGTATTGAACCCTTCTATTAATTGGTAAGGTTAATTGTGACCATGAAATAACTGTTGAGATAAGTGTTTCTTAGTTGATTATTTCTCGTTATACTTAAAAAAAAATATTTTATTATACTTTAAGGTATTTTATTAAATGTATAGGCATGCAAGTGATGAATTTATGATTGTGGCAAATTCTTATCGTTATTCTCATAGACCAAGTGAAAATCCTTTATATTTTGGAATTGTTGACTTTGATGAGGGATCAGACATTTTTCAATTGGTTAGTACTGAAAATTATGTTCTTTTATTACAACTTATCAAATAACAATGTTTTTTTAGTTGAAAATTAATACTGCTCCAGTTTTTATGCATTTCCCACCAAAAGGTAAATCAAAACCTTTAGATACTATGGATATACAAAGAGTAGGGTTTGCTTCAGAAATGATTGCAAAATGGATACAAGAAAGAACTGACATACAAGTAAGTTTTATTAATATATTATATTATAGAAAATTATACTTTCATGATAGTGTATGAAAGTTAAAATGTTATTATGACCCATATTGTACTATTATAAATAAATTATATTATCAATAACCTAAGAAAAATGTATTGTATAGTATTATATCAGTATTAAACCAATGGTTTCTAATCTAGTGGCTAAAATAGGGTTTTTTGAGGAGTAAAAACTAATTTTTATTTTCATACCTATTATTATAATTATCAGTATTGTTTTATTACTTTCAAATAATATTTATAGAGTGTACTCTTGATTAAATGAGGTTTTCTGAGAAAAACCATGTACACATGTACAAACAAAAAAATATAAAAATATGCACTTATATATAATATATCATTATGGTTCCATGAATCAGTTTGAGTTGCTATAACCGATTATCTAACAATGCAGATTATATGTTAGGCCTGGTACATGTACTTTTTTAGTGGAGAAGAGTATTTGCTAATATCTTAACAAATTTATGGGTAATAGTTTTAAAAAGGTTTGAAGTCGGTTATGTACATTTTCAACTAGAATTATTCTTTAATTTTTTAATTTCAACAATTTTTGTTTTAGATAAGAATATTCCGTCCACCTAATTATTCAAGTACATTGGCTTTATCTATCTTATTTGCAATATGTTCATCATTTTTGTATGTCAGACGAAATAATATGGAGATGTTTTTTAATAAAAATTTATGGGGAATTGGTGCTGTGGTAAGTTTGTTATAATATTATATAAATACTAAGTAGCATATTATAACTATGTATTGTAGTTATTCTGTTTAACTATGATATCTGGACAAATGTGGAATCACATAAGAGGACCACCATTAATGCATCGTAATCAACAAGGAAGTATTACATATATACACAACTCTTCTCAAGGACAGTTTATTGTGGAAACTTATATCATAATCATATTAAGTATCCTTTAAAAGCTTATTTTAACTGCATTTAATTAAAAACAACCATGCAGAATATATTAACAAATATAACATAAGTTGTATAATATATAAACATTAATGTCAATATTAATGTAGATTAATAGGAAAAAAGTTTTCAGACCAATCTTTAATAACAAATTATAAAACTAGTTTTCATATTGTATTTTGTCGTTTAATATGTAATAATTTATTTTATAATTCAGTTTGTATGAAGATTTAATATTTCTTAGAAAATGTTAAGACATTAAAATTTTCCTTAATGCTGCTGTAGATACAATACTGGTTTTTGGAACTGTGATAATGACTGATTCTTACACTAAGAAAACAGATTCAAAAACACGTAAAATTATGACTGTAGGTGGTTTAGCATTGGTAGTATTTTTATTTAGTGTTATTCTCTCTATATTCAAATCAAAAGCACATGGATATCCTTACAGGTAATTAAAAAATATTTAAACAATTTAATATATTATTAAGTAATATTTATATTTATATTTTTTTATATATTTTTTTTCAGCTTTTTGATAAAATAATGAAGATGTAAAATGAACATCTACTATTTTTTTTTTTCTATATTATTTTTCAAAACTGCACAGGCTTTTTTATGTTTTTTTATAAAGAGTTAAATATTTTGTCATTTTATAAACCTTAGAATCATAAAATTAATTTATTATCTTATATTACTGCGAAGTTTTTAGTAATAACTTATACCTGATATTTGATATAAAATAAAGATCTACACATTATATTTACATTCATTATTAATATATTTTAAAAATTGTTATTAGTTAATTATCATCTTTAATTACATCAATTGATAACCATTTTGATTTTGTTTTGACAACTTCTTTGCGAACTAATCTTTTCTTGTCGTCTAAACATTTTCCTAGTTCACAAATAACCTAAAAAATAATTGTTTTAAAAAATGTTGTAAGATAATGTTACTTGGTTATTATTACTTGTTTTTTTAATGGTAAAAGTTTGATTAAAGAATAGTCACAGCAATTGTACAGACATTGTAAAGCAACTATTCTTATGTCCATATACTTTGAGTTTTGACTTAGATTAAGTAGTTTTGGTATAAAAGATTGTAAATGATCTTCTAAAACTGGAGTTTTGGATTCTAAAAGGTTACGAAAAGTTTTTAACGACTGTAAAACATAAATCTGTTCTGGAGATAAAAGTTGAAGTAATACTGGTAATATCTGCAACAATTTAAATATTTATCAAATAATTAGTGGTTATTTCTTAATTTATATAAAATGTATAATAAAAAAGTTTTAAAAGTTTTCATCTTTGTAGGCCAATTTTTTAACCAACCCATTTCTCATTTATGTTTTATGTAATATTTGAATATATTTTCACAACTGTTCAAAGTAACAAAACTAAATTGTTATAAACAATTACATTTTAAACCCTGCAAGATCTTTTTAACAAAATTATTGTTATTTTGAATATCTCACTGAATACCTATTATTAATGATCTCACAAAGTTCTTTTAAGTACTATACACAATAGTTTTTTATAACTCATCAAAATATTAAAATACATAAATAATAGATAATAAAGTTTGGCAATTAAGCCTTACATTTTTTTTTAAATAATAATATAATAAATAAATTCCAAGGAATCTTTCACTAGTATTAAAAGCAAAGTGTGCTAAGTATAATAATGTTGGTTAGCTCTATTAACCAACATTGTCATAACATTTTGGTATTTTAGGTATAATCAATGACTCTCATTCATTGAAAATGAAATGCTTTTTCATTGTGTAAGATAGTCCGTTACTCAAATACTACATTAAAAAACCTCAAATCAAATACATGTATTATATATTATATGAGTTACAATCACTAACTTTCTAATTAATATACTGTATATATAAATAATTTTAAAATTTCTAATGCATGTATTCCAATATATTATTAAATTTAAGTTATTTTTTAAATTCATAGCGAATAAAATATAAATTCTAAGAATTAAACTGACAAATTACTTGTATATTTTAATTTTTCTACTCAGTTTAATGGTTTCATTCATATTTTTATTTTTTTAAAAAAGAATTAACATATGCATTTCTAATTTTTTCAATATTATTCTTATATATTTAAATATCCTAGTGTCGACAGGTCTCAGACAAGGAGACGCTTTGTCACCGGCTTTGTTTAACATTGCCTTAGAGTCAGTGGTGAGACAAGTCCTTAGCAAGGCGAAAGTAATAAAAATCAGTGATAACTAACAGCTTGTAATTGTAGCCTATGCTGATGATCTAGTGTTAACCACAGAAAATGAGGAAAGTCTAAAACAATCTGCAAAAGAACTAATAAGGATAGGGGCAGAAATCGGTCTTAGCGTAAACAAAGAGAAAACAAAATATCTAATATTGTCCAGGAATCATCACACGGCAAGAAATTTAGAAATAGAAGGTTATTCTTTTGAAAGAGTAGAACACTTCAAATACCTTGGAGCGTGGGTGAAAGAAAACGCGAATAGCGACGAAGAATAAAAGAGAGGTTGATAGCAGCAAACAGATGCTACTTTGGACTATCAACACTTTTCAAATCAAAATTACTCTCAAGAAGATCAAAGATAAAATTGTACAAAGTTTTAATTAGACCCATAGTACTATACGTATGCGAGACATGGGCAACCACCAAAACGGATGAAAACAAATTGGGTGTTTTTGAAAGGAATACTCCGACAGATTTATGGACCAAAAAAAAATGATGTAGGTGATTTTGAAGTCAGGACAAATGAAGAGTTAAGAAGTTTATTTGGAGAAGCCAATATTATAGGAATTATGAAGAGTTATAGATTAAGATGGGCAGGTCATGTTTGGAGATCGGAAGGAATACTGGGGAACATAACGAGATGGAGACCGAGCACGAAACGGCCCAGACAACGGTGGGCAGATAGAATTAAGGAAGACCTCAGAATAATGGGGATAGAGAATGAAGAGGAAGTGTCAAACAACAGGGAGAAGTGGAGGGATGTTGTTGATGCGGCAATGGACCATAATGGTCTTTAAAATGCCTAGAAGATTCAAAAAATTTAGATTGTATTGTTTCAAAATGTATACAAATATAAATTTAAAAAAATTATAGTATTGTAGTGGAGAATTAAACTGATAAACCATCATATGATTAAGTACAATTTTAAACTCTATTGCTAATAGAATATCAAATAATATCAATATATTATATAAATATATTCTTTTGTGTAAGTCAATATAGAATATTAAAATAATTAAGCAATAATTAAATATATTGTGATTTTTAATAACAATCATATGTCACTGACATTCAACAACAAAATTAAAGTAATAATCACACATAAAAATATAATTCTTAATTATATTTTATTTAATTGAATAAATTTTGAAAATTACCTTGGAAAAATAAGGCGAAAGTGTGACATAATTATTACCATCTATTTGATATAAAATACTTATGAGATAATTTTCTTTGATTGGTTCAGGCAATGTATTATAACTGGATACCAGTGGTTCAATAACATAGCAAAATATTCTTTGTCTGTACAACAACCTATAGTTTAATGAATTATAACAAAATATTATTTTATTGAAATTTAAAATAAAAATGAAATGGAAGTATAAAAATTATTAAATATTATCTAGTATATTTACTTGACTGAGCAAAAACATTTTGTATTTAAGTACTCATCGTCTACATTTGTTAACATTTTAAAACACATTGTCATCATTTTTCCATAAGAAGGGTCTGCTAATAAATCTAATGACTAAAATGTATGTATTAAAACACAATGATTTCAATTCCATACATTAATTAATATTACCCAATCAATCCATTGTAACATTTTACTATGTCCCTTAAGTGCTAATGACTTGGTGATCCATGAAATTTGATTAATAACATTTTTCTTATTTACATTTGCCAAATGTAAATTACTTTCTAAGTGTAATTTTAAGTTATTAAGAATTACATTGGATTCATCCCCTATAAATAAATAATTAAAAAAAAAAAATATTCATGCAAAAAAAAAAAATGTAATAATCAATATACCTTCAATATACTTATTTATTAATGTAGCTGCCAATCGTGAAGCAGACAAATTACATATTGAAATATTTGTAAAGGTAGATAATTCAACACAATTCTGTATTATTAAAGTCACATTATTAATTTTGACATCTTGATTAACAGAATTTAAAATACTTTCTAATAAAATAACCTGTAAGAATATATTTATTGTTATTAAATGTTTAAAGTAGAAAAGTTTAACTATTTATTATCTCAATATTTTTCTTAAACTATTTATTTTTCAAACTTCAAAAATTATAAAAATATTTACATGTATATTTGGATAAACATATTGATTTATTATACAAGTTAATGTGAATATTGTTTATTACATTAATCAATGTGTTTAAAAGTATACCATAAAGTAATTATAAAAAAAAATCATATTAATATTAATGTTAAATAAGCTAATCTAAAGGTTTAAATGTCTCAACTAAAACATAGAATAATCTAACATATGTGTATAGGAATCTGTCCTTAGGCTATAACTATATTTTTAGGAATATAACTATACCATTACTATTTCTACCTTTTATTTTAAAGGAGTAAATAAATAAGTATTACTTGAGACCCATTAACTATTGTTTAAATAATAAAGAATTTATATAATGGTAGTCTATAAGTTATTTTTAAGTATACTAATGCGAGATGTTTCAATTTTTGCATGATTTTAGCTAGATAAATAACCATTAGCAGGTATAATATAATATTAAATAAAATTTTATTTTATTTCCGAATAATAAAACTTCAATATTATGAAATGAATAATTTATAAATTACCATGTATGAATATTTGTCTTTTTCTATATCAGAAAGTGATTGATAACATATTTTTGTTTCTACAATATCATTGAAATATTGAATAAACTGATTTAGTACACGTTGTTGTTCACTAAAAATAAACATTAAATTAATAATAATACAAACATAACAAGTAAATTACTGTACTTATCTTATTTATATTATTATTTTATTAATTATAATTTAATATATATTATTATACAATATACTAATATTAAATAAGCACATTATTATAAAAAAAATATAAACTTTTTTTGAGTTAACTTCGAGGAAATAAATATAACATATATTGTATTGTAAATGATGTTAATTATTTAGAAGCTTTAATTTCTTTGTAAAATTCTGAATGAATAATTTTATGTAATATTATTAGGTAATTAATAATTACATATTTTTATTTTGTATTAAAAAATTTATTACCCATAAATATGTTCATAACAAAAAAAAAATTTAACCCCTTCTATTTTCTTTAAATAAATTTCTCTTGACTAATTATATCCTCTATTAATATTAACTTCTCACTCTTATTATAATAATATTACTTATTAATATTATTATTTAAAATTTCTGTTATTTTCAGCTTTTTGTATTATGGATAATAACATATTATGTTTAATTTTGTACTATGTTGTAATTAATTGTTAAGTTATTTTATATAATTAATTGTTGAGCTATCATAGTTCTTACAGAAAGATTTAAAATAAAAAATTAAAATAAATACACGGAGGAGAAAAAAAGCAAAATAATTAATGTAAAATTTAAATAACATCATTTTTTTTTTTTCATTGTACTAATTTTATATATATTTGATGGTCATATGAATAAATAAAGTTTATATGTATAAAAATAATATATACATTTCCACTGTAGTTGAGGAAAAAATCCTAAAACTATTCTAAATAATTGTAATTAATATATATATATTTGTTATTTTGATATAAATTAAAATAATCAAATTTTGATTTAAAGTGATTTGTTGAAATTAGATATTTAAGAAACCATTTTATAGACAGCTGAAACAAGAAAAAAAAATCATTGAATCTTAACAAAATTAAAATTGTTTTCTTATTTGATGTGTATTTTTGTGCTAAAGGAAAAAAATTAAGACAGAATATTGATATTATTATTATTTTTATAAATACAATAAGTAATTTAGATGCATATGCAACATGGGTAGAACATTTCACTTTAGGTTATATATTAATAATTTACTTATATTACTTTTAAAAAATAAAAATTAATTCCAACTAAGGTGAGATATTATATGAAACGATTCACTTAGACCTATCTAATATTTACTACAAAACATGTCCATTTCCCATAACTCGTTGTCTAATGCGAACAAAAACAAATACTAATATGATTTTTTCAGAACTAAGCATACTTTTAAATTAAAATTTAATGTTTTAAATTATAAGTTAAATGTAGAATGTATTTGTTCTACAACAGACTACATAAAACTATATAATATCGTACAATTTGAAAATGCAATTAGATACTTATATTAGAATTACATGCATATTATAACAATAATTTAAACTTTTAAGAATATAATCTAAAAATAATACTTTTGAATTTAGGGTTTATGTGATTTTTCATTAGTAAAAATGGATTAAAACATACCTAATTTGGTCAATATCATGTAAAAAAACCAATAAATTTATTTCAAATTTCTAAAAATAATTTATTATTTCATTCAGTGACGACGCCAGAATTTTTTTTAGGTATGAGCAACAAGTCAACAATTATAAGGTAGGGCCAAAATGAAATTTCATAAAAAAAATATATAACCTAATTTGTGTTAATTACTATATTTTAAAATTTTAAATTATTACATCACTGATAAAACTTTAAATTTTGTTTATGAAAATTTCTATTATGATCTCTAAGGTCAGGCCAGTGGTAAAACCAAACATTTTCACATAGGGCACCTGGTGTTACTATCACTGTATCAATTATTGTATATAAACATTTTTATCATTGAAAATTTCTTTATAACAACTGTGTTAAGTGGATTATTAGATAAAATAATATAATAATTAATGTTAAAAATAAATAGTAATAATAATAAAAGTTACCTGTTACTGATTATTTTTACAATAGAATTTACAACAAATGACACATCGTTCAAAATTATTTCATTTCGAAAAATTTGAAAATTTTCACAGTTCTTTATACCATTTATCCATAAAGTTAAAATACAATTTAAAAGTCCATTATTTAATGTAAAATGATGCAACAATTTAGTATTTTCAATGTTTCTAACAAGTTCTCTAAAATATAAAGTGGTATAAGAACAAATCTCAAAAAATTATAATGTTTGAACATATAGATATTTTATTCACCTTAAGCAGTTTAAAGTCATCTGGGTTTCTTCTTGGTTTCTACATAAATTGGCACACATTATATCATTAATTAATTTGAAAAAATATTCTTCATTTCCCAAAGAGCATATTGCATTTAACCATTTAAATTTCATCAAAATATCATTTGACTCTTAGTATAAATTATGAAAAATATATTAGTGTTTACTTTTATAAATTAATTAAATATTAAATGTTGATGATTTATTTATTACTTACGGTTCAAATTATTTATATTAAAATGTATGATATCTGTATTAATTTCTTCTTTATAATATTTTGCTGCTTCTTTAAAACATGATAATGTTTCGTTTCTTATTGAACCTGTTGTATTAGATTTAATTAATGTGGTAATAATACAATAATAATTTTGACGTTGAGATTTTGTAAGTAATCTAGTTGATATTTGTAATGCTTTCAAAGCAGATATTCTAACTTCAGGCAATTCATTTTGAGCATACAGCAAAAAATAACAACCTATTTCTTCCCATCTTCTATCTAAGCCCGGAATGCCTAAGAATAAAATGATTTGATGAATCTTGAATGTTTGGATAAAAGTTATTACGATTAGAACTTTACATATCTGGTAACTTACATGATAAATCAATTGACATTTGTAAACACATATTAGTGATTAATCCCATACCTTCTATGATTCTAGTGATTTCTGTTTGTGATACGTCACTTTTGTCAAGTAACATTAAGTAAACCTATTTTAAAAAAAAATATCAGTTATAATTTAAACAAACTTTATTATTTCATCTCTAAAAGTAATTCTAAAAGTAATTATAAAAAAAAATTTACTTTATTTGCTATCTTAAGACAAGCATATTTGGAAGTTTTTCCAACACTACAAAGAAGTTTAATTGAGGGTATGAATAAATTAGCTTGAGTATCTAATAAAAATCTAGTAGAACCTGAAAAAATAAATATAAAAATTATGGTTTTTTTTATTACTATATTTTCTAATTTTTTTTTATTAGAAAATAATAATAACTGTCTAAAAGTAATTTAATACATTTAATTTTTTTACAGAGTCGAAAGATAGTCAGTAGTACCAAAAAAAAAAAAGGAAGGTATTTAGACCAACCGTTTTAATCTTCTAAAAATAACGCTTATAAATGAATTAAAAAGTACAAACTTTTAAGAATAATTTCTAGAAAATCTGAAAGTTGTTCTTGTTTATCATCTCCTTTAACAATGGCTAAAGAATACAATAAGGCAGTCAAAACACCAATAGCAGCTTCTCTAACTTCATCTGTTGAATCTTCCTTATCGGACATGATAATAATTTTTAAAATACGCCATATTTCTTCAATATGAGACTTGATCTTAATAGGATTGAAGTATTCACAGCAAAGTTTCTAACATAAATATAAAATAGACATTGTCAATTTTCTATATAAATTATAAAATGTATTTAATTAATTTTTATGATTCTTGAAACATAACATTATGTACTTAATAACTATTTAAATATCCAATTCGCAAAAATAAAACAAATAACATTAACATATTAAGTGCCATTACAAAAAATATTGTTATTAATACAGTGCAATGTGGGGCTTATTAACTTTACAATGTTAACTTATTAAGAGCGCCATTTAGGGATTTCAAGTCCTATGTGTAATAATTACTTTATTACCACATAAGGTCTTCAAACCTTTTAGTTTACATGTTTTCTTTTGGAAATTAAATAGATTATGGCCTGCAGGACAAGTTTATGAAATGGTTGAGCATTTTATTTTTATGACTGTGTGTTAAAAATTGATAATTTTCTTCCTTCCCTTTGAAACGTTCAAACATATTGAGTAAACCTACAGAATCTGAGAAGAAACACTTTGATACACTGGGTCAATACACCCATACATGGCACTTAACTTGTAAAGACTCAAAATACAGAATTGATGAAAAGTTTCTAAAAAACTAAATTCAAACTCTTTATGATAACATAAAAGAATTTAATTTCTTTTTGTGTGATTAAATTGTTAGTTCTTATTTTAATATAAATGTTAAGAACATGTTTTCATAACATAAGCATTTAAGAGAAATTGAAAGCTCATTAAAGTTACTTGATGAAATACAGAAATTCTAATTGTTACTAGTATATTACAATCAAAAATATATATATAATATAATAGAAAATTTCATCAAATAAATTCTAAGAAATCTAAAATCAGTATTTTTGAAACTTTCTAATAAATATTTTGACCCAATTGCAGAATCGTGATTTCTTAAAATTACAATATTAAGTATTGTTTAAATTATAAAAAGATGTGTATGTGCTGATAACTTGATATCATTTAACACTTACATAGCTGTGGAATGAATTAACTGAAACCAATTAGATCAGTATTTAGTTTAATTTATTTTATACATAATTTATTTAGTAACTTTTTTTTGAATATTCATTAGTGAATATACGAAAAGTTTATGTTTTGCTCAATAAATTAAAAATATTTTTAAATATATAATCACAATTATGAATTAAGTTCTTTAATATCAAAATGTAGAATTGAACTATTTTTAACTTAACCAGCAACTCCAATAAAAAGATTGGTATAAATAATAAATAAATAAAAATGTTGGTATAAATTTAAATAAATTATATAAAATACATTATAACTATGTACATTTACCAATAAATACAATGAATCTAATTTGGCAATTATTAAGTTAGATTCAAGTTTTTGTAAAGCCAAAGGAATACAAAAATCTGAAAATTCTTCTACACACGTAAGACATCTAGCCAAGTTTGATGCTAATTCATTTCTAGTAATTTTACTTTCTTCAGTCTGTCAAATAAAATGTAAGCTTATTAGTGTCAATTTATAAATCATGTTATTACTATTAAATTGAAACCCAAATTATACTTCATGGAAATCTATGGGAAAATAGCACGCAATCACATCAAATGTTTCTTCAGTTAAATGACCTAATGGATAATTTCTTAAAAATTGAGGTAGTATTCTAAAAAGTAGTATTAAATTATTGGGATCTCGTTCACCATCCATTGAAGAAATTACACAATACAAGAAATCTGGTCCCATAAATCGTACATCTAGAATAATAGTTCGTTAATATTTTTTATTAAAAAGCAATTTTTTTTTTATAATATTTGTTGATTTTATTAAATTTTTAGGCATTTAATATTTAATTGTATATTATTTTTACAATTTTTGATTTCTACATTGGAATTTAGGGTATATTATCAAATACTAAAATAATATAAAAATAAAAAAAATCCTGAAAAAAAATATTAAGATTTTATATGATAAATAAATCTTTAAATCATTTTTTAATCAATTGTTAATTAAAAGCGATTTGTTACTAAACAATACAAATAAATATTTTTATAATATATGTGTATAATATTACCTTCTAGTCGATTTAAAAAAATTTGATGTAAAATACAATAAAATGTATATCGATCATTTTGAAGTTGTGATTGACAATGAAAATGAGGCATAATCGTATTAAAATATCGTACAATCATTTCCTTAGTAATATTTTTCATTTGTACCTAAATATAATATATATAATATATAGTATATAGAGGAGGAAATATGTGCAGTTTTGAATTATTTAATTATTTCTATAAGATGTTTTAAAACTTACAGTATACTCAATTCCGCTTAAAACTGTTGGTATAAATGAATGATGATCAATAAAACGATCACATAAAAATTGATTTATATAATCCAATTCTTCAGTTAAAAAAAAATCCAAGGGTAAATTTTTTACAACAGTTACAAATGCCTTAACTCCATTTAAGCGAATATCTTTTTCAGTAGATGTTAATATTTCTTCAAGAGACTGAACAAATTCAAGAAATGTTGTTGCTCTAGCTGATATTGCTAAAAATCAATTTTTTTTTGTAATATTAATATCAATTTAAATATTTGTTAAATAATAATTCTGAAATATATACTGAATACTAAATATATAACTGATAATGAAAAATTAATGATTTTCAGACATTTTAGTTGTAAATTTAATTATTGTTGAATAATAATAAAATATTTAAAATAATTTATTTTTATAAAGGTTTAATTATTTGTTTGACAAGTCTTATAATCTGGTTATACAATTAAAAAAATTAGAAGTTATCATTAAATAATATTAATAACTTATACTTCAATTAAGAAAATAACAAACTGAAAGCTACATTATTTTTAACAAAAAATACAACTAAAATTGAATTAAATTAAATCTTAAATTTTAAATTTTAATTTACGGTTGATAATTATTTTCTGTTTTATTATAAGGTACCGAGTTAATACCAAAAAAATTATTTTACATATTTTAATCAATTAATATCCAATAGTTTACTGTTATTATGATGACAAAATGGATGTAGTAAAATACATTTTTCAAACACATTTAAATTATATTTTGTATTACCTTTGCTCACTAATTCACTAGTAGAATCTATATCTATTCCACTTGCAACAACATTTGCGATATTTTTATAATCACACAACATATTGAGAAGTTAAATATTTAATGAAAACTATTGTGGTAGAATTATTATTAGGTTTTCCAAAATTATTAAAAATGTACCAACATTTCGTAATGCACGTTATCATCCAGTCCTGAATATATGTGATATGTTATGTGAAATGTGAATTATTTACTATTATTATGATAGTATTGAGTTATTTCCACAGATATCTGTGGTTATTTCATATATCACATAATATTCATGGAATAAACAAGGAATATAATTTCCATGATGAAAGTATTTTTTATCAGAGTTTGATAATTATTTGTTTTTCATTTTCTATATATTTATTGTTACCTATTTCTATTTTTTACATAGTTATTATTATATTGTGTATGATTTATACTTTTAACAGAAGACGTTATAAAATTATTTTATTAATTTACTATAATTTCTATTTTTAAAAACGCCAGTTAGCTTTATATAAATGTAAGGCTGCCATGATTCCAAGGCTTGTTAGAACAATATGGGAGGCTGTTTAGGTTTACAAAGAAATCGCAGAGGAAGGAATGCGTCCTCAGACAATGGATCTCGCCCAAGTTCTGGTAAAGTATTTAACTATATATTTAAATTCTCTTGATATTTTGATAAATCTCATCCTACTAATAATTTATCATTATACAATTACCTATTAATATAATTGCAATATAATTAATGTAATATATCATGTGCATAAAATACTGACTATCCACATTTATTTAATATATAATTAATAATAATTAATCACATTTTTACAATATTAATAAATAATTAGTATTATATATATATGTTATTTTAGGTATGCTTTCATACGTAACAGGTGTATATTATTTAGACAGAACTAAATAAAAAGACTATCAATAATTTAAAATATGTGAATATTGTTTTCATTATTAAATATTATATAACTGTATAGTAATTTAATTAAATTTTGATCTAATGTGAATAGATTTTAAATATTAATTCAAAATTAAAAAAAAGTGTAAATTTGGTATTCCTTGTTTTTATTAGTTAAATATCTATTTCCCTTTGTGGGTGGAGGCAGAATTCACCCACAGTAGTCTATGCCTATCTTAAAAGGTGAGAATGGACTCAGCCCTCCTGGTAGGGGTTCAGCAAGAGACTAATAACCTCTCCCAGCAAAAAAGCACCTTTACACAACCATAAAAATGGAAATTAAGCCTCGAACATAGAGAATGGGATAAAGACTGAACAAGGAAACCAAATTAAGAGGATGAAATAAAGGAAAACGGACTGGACAATTACTACTTGGAATATACAAACACTGTTGCAAGTAGGAAAAACGAACTAATTATCACTAGAGATTAGAAAGTATAACATCGATCTAGTAACTCTACAAGAAATCAAATGGCATAGACAAAAATCTATACAACATAAAGACTACACATTATACTATAATGGTCCAGATAAGAAAACAGGAAGTTATGGCATCAAATTATATGTAAGCAAGAAAATGAGCAAGTTTTTCTTAAACTTTGAAGATAGAATATGCTAAATAAAATTCAAAGGAAAATTCAGAAACAACAATATTCTCAATGTGTGCTCCAACAAAAATCTCTGATAAACAAGAAAAAGAGAATTTTCACGACTTCCTAGATAAATACACTGATAAAGTACCTAAACATGATATGATTATTATAATTGGCAATTTTGCAAAGATACAGGAAGAGAAGTCAATACAATCAATAACTGGAAGATTCTCCTTACACGACAATACAAATGACAATAGCTTACTTTTAGCCCAATGTGTGAAGACACACAGGATGGTAATTAAAATTACTTGCTTCCCACACAAAAACGTACATAAAAAAACATGAAAAATGCCTCAATCAAATCGTTCATATACTTGTATCTTCCAAACATGCCTTAGCCATAACTGACATCAGAACGATGAGAGGCGCCAATAGCGATTTAGTTTGTGCAATAATTAGACAACGCTTAGAAATTATACAAAAAGACAAATTAATAAAAAGAAAGAAATGAAACACAGAATGTTTAAAAAATAGTGATGACCTAATAAAATATCAGGAAGCTTGTGACACAAGACTAAGTACCCTAAGAGACATAAATACGAAAGATCAAATAGAAGAAAGGGGAGAGGGAGCTTTTCAAAATCGATGTAGTCAATGCAGCCCAGGATACTGTAGGTATCACTAAGTATACTAGAAATGATGAATATATTGAAATTCTTATTAAAAAAAATTAAGCAAGACAAAAAATGGTACAACAATATAACGAGAAACCAGACAAAACTATGAAACATACAGCAACCTAAGAAGAGCAGCAAAAACCATTAGTCACACTAAGAAAAGGGAAATGATAAAAACGTGTAGATTGAAAAGTTAAACAAGATGGGAAACAGCAGACTGTTTTATAATAATATCAAATTGTTTCAAAAAGGATTTCAGCCTAGAATAGAACATGCAGAGAAAATAATGGATGGATCAATAATTGATAAAAAAAGAAAAGAAATTACAGATATATAGAAAGAATACTTAACGAGTTACTCAACTATGAATAAGGTATAAAATATATCACATGGCCCCCAACCATAGATTGAAAAGCGAACTATAAATTAATTTGATACAACTATTATCAAATTAAAAAATAACAAAGCTTCTGATGAAAATGATATAAGAGGGGAACTAATAAAAAATAGCAGTAAGAAGTATAAAGACGTAATATTTGATCGCATATGCTGTATATGGGAAAACAAGATGCCAAAAAATTGGAGTTGTGGAATCATATGTCCTATTTTCAAAAAAGGAAATAGAGCATAATGCACAAACTATAGGGGAATTATGCTACTAAGTGTCCCATATAAAATATTGTCAATTATGCTCTTGAAAAAACTAGAAATATACGCTGAAGAAATACAGAATGAATACTAATGTGGCTTCCACAACGAGAAATGCACCACTGATCAAATTTTTATTGTTAGATTAATAATGGAAAAATGTCTTCAAAAAATCAATTCCGACGTACACATGTTATTTATTGGGTATTAACAAACATTTGATAGCCTGTATAGGTCAGCCATAATTAAAGCACTAGTTAAAAATGGCGTCCCTGATAAAATAATAAAACTGATAGGTACGACCCTTGAAAATGCAACAGCAAAAGTCAAAATAGGTGGATCAGTGAGCGACTCTTTCGACATTGTTTTTGGAGTAGGACAAGGTGATGCCTTATCTGCAACATTGTTCAACATTGCTCTATACAAATCTGTGAAACAAAAATGCCATGAGAGATGCCTTCTGTATGATAGAACTAAAAGGGAAAATGATGGGTTTAAAAATTAACAAAAAAAAGACAAAGTATATAAAACTATCTGCAGTCGACAAACATCACAAGGTGCAAAATATTACAAATGGAGAGTATTGCTTTGAGAGGTTAAAAGAATTTTTGTATCTTGGCTCTTCTCTTAACAACAGTAATAACATGATGGTAAAGATTTAGAGAAAATTCATGGCCGGCAGTCATGCATACTATGCCAATATCATACATACTCTTTGAGTCAAAACTTCTGTCAAAAGTCACTAAGATGAAGATTTACAAAAACCTCATCAGACCTGTAGTATGCTATGGAGCTGAAAGTTGGACACAAAAGCTGATGCCAACAGGCTAAAGATATTAGAAAGAAATATGGAGCAGTTAATGAAGAAGGAATATAGAGGATATGAAACAGCAGAGAAATAGAACAAATTCTAAAAAATTAAAACATAATAAAATATATAAAATCATGTAGGGTTTAATAGCTGGGTCATGTAGAAAAAATGGACAAAGAAATATTACCCAAACAAGTAATGCATGTAAGAATGGAAGGAATCAGGAAACAAAGACGTCCAAGAAGCAGATGGATTGATGAAGTGAAGAAACATCTACAACAAATAGGGATAAAGAACTAGATAAATGTTGCAAAAAATTATGATAAGTGGAGAAGTTATGGATGCCAAAAGCCATCATGGCTTGTAGAGCTTATGAAAAAGAAGTTAAAAGAATAATGAAAGTTATTTTAAAAAAAAAAATCATACTATTCAGAATATCTTTACAAATAACCAAGATTGGGCGAGTTAATAATATTTTTTAACTCAGTTAAGTTAAATAAATTGAGTTCATTTTCAATTAAGTTAATTTAATGTGAATTACATCAGTTAAGTTAAAAATTAAAGTTAAATTAAAATAAAAAAGTTAAAATTAACTCAACTTTAACTTTTTAACTCGTTTATGTCCAAGCTTGATTATAAATATGATTATAATACAAGACAATTATCTAATATTACTATATTATTAATGCATACAAATTAATTAAATTTAATTAAATTTACTTATGTCTAGAACTAAAAATATGTAATAAATATCATTAGACAACAAAATAAATAAATACTTTAATAGTTAAAAAAAATATTTACTTGGCTGCTGAAAGAATTAAATATAGACAGTTATATATTTATAAACCAATAACTTGTATAGTGTGTAATATATAGTATATTATAAATCACTATCTTAAATATTTGTAACCTATATTGTATATTCAGGTATAGTTTAATTTTGAAAGTCTAAATTTGTATGATTGATTCAACTGTTACAATGTAAATTGTTTTTAAATCAATGAATATAATATTTATTAGATTTGTAACTTGGGGACCCTTATAAAAACCTATTTACAAAGATCCATTAATTTTTAAAGAAATAACATAATTCATATTGTCCGTTGATTATCTGTTATTTATTTCATATAGGTCTTATTATTTTTATCATTATTAATTATTTTGTATCATATTTTATAATTCACTAAACTATTTTCTCTATAGGTACTAATAGAAAAAATCACCCATTGTGCCATGAAACAATCCGTTGGAAATCTGATGTTCCTTTAACTGAAGGTCAGTTACGAAGTAAACGTGATGAGTTTTGGGATACAGCCCCAGCATTTGAAGGACGTAAAGAAATATGGGATGCATTAAGAGCAGCTACTGCAGCTGCTGAATCGACTGATTTTCAATTAGCACAAGCTATACTTGACGGCGCTAACATTTCAGTTCCTAACGGTAAATATATTTTTGATTGTTTAATTATTTTTTATACCAAATACCAGAGGCGGCCAAACGGTTGATTGCGGACGATTTCAGAGTCAATCATGTTAGAATTTATTTTTAGGCCACTTGCATGAAAATTAATCGTGGTGGTTATGAACAAATTGCCAGTAAGTTTTATCTGTATAGTTTTTATCTTTAATTTTAGTTTATAAAAAAATTTTCTAAGAAAGTCGATCTTCAAAGGTGAAGTATAGTTTTAGTAGATTGTGGTCAAATAAAGTTTGGCCGCTTCTGCCATATATAATAAATAACAAATATGACAAGTAAGAAATAGATTTATATGTATATGTTTATATTTATTAGAATAAATTATTTAAAATTAGTAAAAATAAGTGAAATAAAGTAAATATATATGATTTAAATGTTTTTATTAAAAAAATATCAATTCTATTTCACTTATTTACATTTTTTATTTCTGATTATTGAGTTTGTCAGTAATGTCCACGAATCATCTCAATATGATATAAATGGTGGTGTTTTTATTTTGAATGTTTTTGCATATTTTGGATAAAATGCATATTATTGCATATATTGAATAGAATTAATATTATTGCATATTTCTATTATGAGAATGTGAAAAATTAATGTTTTATAGTATATTTCGTATTTAATTCTAGCCCTGTTGTTTAATGTATAAAACTTGTTTTTTTTTTTTTTTTTTGTCAAACATGCATTTTATTTTAAATTATTTTATTTTATTTCTCAATTACATTATATTAAAACAAACAGCCAACCATTGATGTATTTCAATAAATATTTTTTTTGTTAACTATATTTATGTGTTTATCTTATAAAAATTCAAATGCATATTTTACAATTTTTTATTGCATACAAATCCTAGCTCTGCTGATCAATAAGTGAATTAAAGAGAAAACTATTTTTAATTGTTTTTAAATAAATATTTAATTTTCATAAACTAAGAATATTATAAGTGAAAATAAAGATTGTTAATAGTTAAGTTTAAATAATAATATGTGCAATATATAATTATGTTTTTAATACCAAATTTTCATTATAATTAAACATAAAATAAAATATTGTATCCAAGCAGGATAAGCTGACTTTATTTTAATGTAAAGTAACCAAATTGAACCCATTTTTCGGTTGTTTCACTTTCTTGGTGGGAAACATTATTTAGATAAAATAGCTTAGTTGCTGATATCTCAGCAAAAATATGAAAATATATTATAATAAAAAATTTTATTAAAATTCAATTTTTAAAAACATATATTGATGGCTTTATGTACTTATAAATCTATTACTTAAATATAATGAACGCTCTTATTGTTATTAATAAATTAAATAATTCAAATTTTTTTTTTTTTTTAAGGATTTCTTACTGAATGCTATGATGAATTAGGAACTCGATATCAAGTTCCTGTGTACTGTCTTTCTTATCCTATAAATATAGTAAAAGAAGGCAGCGGCAGAGATTCTCCAGTTGAACAAACCGGTATTACTTTTTTGATTATTAATTATTCTAATAATATAAATTTTTTTAAACTAAAAATAATTTATAACATAAATTGTGTAATTTATAATTTAATACATGTTGTGTATTTTTATTACCTATAATTTTAACATCTTGTATAGAATCCTCAGATGAAGGTTCAGAAATAATGTTAAAACTTCGCTTGTCATCAAACTGTCAAGATATTAAAATGCCATTAATGACAAGAGATACTATAGCACAAGCTAAAAAAAAATTACAAGTAAGTAACCTAAGGTCTTTTAAACATACATTTTCACTTTAAAACTAAACAATTATGACTAAATTATTTATTTATTATTTAATATATTAAGTTGAAATTAAAATAATTTTATATTTTTATAAGTTAACTGTTTTAAAAATAATATATTTTAATTGTGTTATAAAAATATAAAAATGTATCAATATTTTATTTTGGTAAATATTAATGTAAAAGGTATTACATTTATCGTGCAAAATGTAATAATGTAGTTAATTTTATAACAATTTGTAATTTTAAATTAATACGAAACATGCCTCAAAAGTAAGGTCTCCGAAATAATTATGATTAAATGTAGTTAAAAAATGTTTTACTTAAGTTTATATATAGTATATATGAATTATTATTCCACAGAATGACCATTTATTGTATTTACATGCATTTTTTATACCGCACTGGAATTTTTTGTATGCATGCCTCATAGAAACTCACCGTGATCTCTTTTTGCAACTATTGGGATATTTCTTTTTTCAACTATTCATCTGTCTCCATCTTTTTTCCATATCAAATGTTTCTTTAAGTTCAAGAACAAGTGGTAATCGGATGGAGCAAGGTCTGGGCTTTAAAGGGTATAAGAAATCACTTCTCAACCAAACTGATCTAAGAAAGTTTTTATGTTGCAGGCAATGTGAGGCCAGACATTGTCATGTAAGAGACAATTCCTAACTCCTAATTTTCTGAAAATTCTCTACGTGACTTTCTCATATTTTTTGCAGATATGCAATCCATACCATATGTCTCCTATGTATTGATATTTGAGTTTCATCCTTTGAATGAAAAAAATAGAAGCACATACTTTATATTAAGCATACACAATCTAAATACTGGATTAAGTAGAGCAAACTTTTATTTGAAAGAGAAGAAGCTTGCTTCACTATACTTCAATGTTACTTTTGGAAAAATATATATTTTTGGGTCTAGGAGCATGGAGACCTTATTTTTGGGACATGCCTTGTTTTTAATAATTTATATTAATAACTTAAAACATTTGGTTAAATAGCATCACTGTCTTTAAAAAACATTTTACTCAATCTTAAAATGCCAAATTATATTAAAGACTATACTTGAAATGCAATAATTGTATTATTTAAGTACTCTATTTCTGTAGAATATTGGTTATATTTAATCAATAATAAATCAGTGAAAACATTAGTAATATAATACTTATTTATGAATTGTATAAGTGTCTCATGATTAAAATATTAAACACTATCAACTTAAAAATAAAACTTATTATAATAATATATTAATATCTATTCTTAGAATTATAAGTAGCTATTTGATGCATTGTTTCCTACTATTAAAGAAATTGGTTCTACGTTGTTTAGTATGATGATTTTGACATGGATAAACTACTTTTAGTTCTTGCCATATCCTATTCTATCATAAAATTAATATAATTAGTAAAACTTAATTTTTAAGATATATATTTTTAATAATGATAATTAAATAAATTTATTTTTCATTAGGCTAAACAAGGCATTGGTCCACAACATCAGAGATGGTTTTTTGGTGGTAAGCTATTGGGTGATAAATTACATATAGATGAAGCTAGAATTCTTCCTAGTTATGTTATTCAAGTAATCATTAATCCTGAACCAATACACGAAAGCTGAATTCTATGTGCTGTCATTTCGTTTTTTGATACATGCTTATCTATTTAGGATTAAATTGAAATTGATGTTACATAAGTACATTTAAATTCTAAATATTTTATTTTTTATTAAATGCTTAGTTGTATTTCAGTAAAATGTCATAATTTTTATAATTACCTAATCTATAGGTCAAATTTCACTTTATTTCATTAATTAACATCATTATGACATTTTTAATGCTTACAGATTCTTACTTTAGTTTTATTATGCAAAAAAAAGATAATTTTAAAGTTTGAAACATGTAATGCTTATGATAAAATCAGGATATAAGCAAAACAAAATATAAATAGTAAAATGTTTTGGCATTATAATTTTATTATTAAATACTTTTAATTTAATTTTTTGTATTCAATTTAACGTTTTTATCTTACTTTCATAAGTTTTTAATGAACTATTTTGTATGTGTGATCATGGTATTGTATTTAATGAAAAATAGATAAGAGTACAAACTTATAATGATCAAATTTAATAATATCAATAAACTATAAAATAAATTCCCTTGTAAATTTTATACTAAGTGTTAAGTTAAAGTATTTATGATAAACATTTTATTAATAACATTGTTTATAACATTTTCTACACTTATTTAAAAATTTAAATATTGTTACTTATTAATTATTATGTTTGAATTTAATGTTTTTATTTATATATTTTTTAATATTTAAAAAATGCTATTAGTTTTTTTTACTTTGTATTTTGTTTTTTTTCTAGTTAATGTTAATTGATTTTGAAGTCTGTATGTTTAAGTATGTTTAATTATTGCTAAATATTAAAATAAAAAATAAAAATAAAATAAAAACAACAAATAAGTTTGTGCTAATAATGTAAATTATGTCAAATTCACTACTCAAATGTTATGTATTAATTTTTTTTTAAGTATCAAACCAATCAAGTTCTTCAATAACCTATTAATTTTAAGTAAATGAAAATTGATTTATTGACTAATGTCTACTTTAATCTTGAACAACAATACCAATGTGGGATTAAAATAATATTTTATCAATGTAATAATTATTATATTTAAAATTGAAAATATGAAAAAAATAAACAATCATTTTAGTTTTTAGTTTTTTTTGAATTAATAATGAATTTTTCTTTAAGTTAATACTTATTTATAAAATACAATCTCAGTAGAGTTTAATATTTTCCTTTTTTACTTGTAATTGATCATCCTACAATTCATCTCTCTATTAATTATCCATGAATTTAATCATTTCCTAAAGAAATTTAATTCAAAGAAATTCTTAAATAATATGTGTAACTTTAAGCTTGCTAACTGCACAGTTTTATGCGATTTCCGATGACAACGACGCGACTCCAGATAGGCTCCAGTTTGGCGGAGAAACCGGATAATGAAGTCACTACTCACTCTCCGGTTCGCAGACATTGTATATTCATATTACATTAATTTAAAAAAATGTTCACACTTTTTTAAATCAGCTTTATTTTTTTTCAACGTATTTAAAAATACATTAACAATAGCAGCCCTATACAACGACGACTAGCTCTTATTCTTATGAAAAACAAAATCATTGATCATGATTCACCTTGATTTTATTTGCCATGGATATGGATACGATTTATACAAATCGATAAATTCTTCCAAAATCTTACGGCTCATTATTATATAATATAATAATATACTCGTATTATAATAAAACAGGTATAAATGTTATAACGTTAAATGAATATATGTGTATGATGCAACTGCGATACCGAAAAAAGTTGGTTGGACGATAAAGTGAACACACTCTAGTCTGCCTGTACAGTCATAATTGCACAGTAGGGCGGAGCGAAAAAATGAACTTAGAATTCAAAACTTTTAATAGGATAAAAAATATGTGTTTGGGTCCCTAAAGGCTGTATAAAAAAATTGCATTTATCTAAAAGAAAATTAAGAGGTGGAGCAAGGCATTTGAAGTATAGTAATGTTATTTGCTTTATATATCGAGTTATTCCATATACGACATACACGTTGGCTCCTCCATACTATTGAATTCTAAGAAACATTTAATTGGCAATTTCTTATACATTCGGCAATTAGCCTTGTTGTGTTACTCGTAAATTATCGTTAATAGTAGTAACCCGCATAGAACAATGCCTACTCGCTACCCAGCTCATAAATCAGACGTTGGTCGCGATGGTCACGCGATGTCTTGGAATAAGTCCCACATTCGCTATATAAGAAACCTAGACGTCACAGTTCGGGTTTAAAATACGACGTTCTTATTGGTCGATTTCAAATTGCCGCGCTTTTATATATGAATTATTATTGATTATCTATATTTTAATTATACTATAATTATGTTTAATTATGTGATAACCATCACTTAATCATCATATTAATATCATTGTTATTATTAATTATCACTTAATAATATATATTTGATGACTTGATGTACAAATATTATTTAATTTACTTTAATTTATCTTATTTATTTCATCTATGATGATAGCACAATAATAATAATTCATATATAAAAGCACGGCAATTTGAAATCAACCAATAAAAGCGTCATATTTTAAACCCGCACTGTGACGTCTAGGGTTTCTTATATCGCGTCCCGTTCATTGTTCCGTACATAATGATAATTATAGTCACTCAGCTACAGCCCCCCCCCCCCGAAATTTTTTAAAAAACAAAAAATATTTTAAACGTATGTTATATTTTAATGCTGCTTTATGCTTTGTATAGATAAGTACCTACTGTGTCTTTTTAGTAATTCTGAGATAGCAGTGGTAATTTAACTCTGTCCATAGTAGCCCTTCCCGAAAATATTTTCTGTATACGACACTGGCGTGAACATTTAAAAAAACCATGCGCAACCAGGATTTTTTCAAGAGGGGTGTCCGCCAGTAGCGTATACAGTTGTTCCTCAAGTTTCAGATGACATATATATATTTAGATAAAATTCACATATAATTTTGGTAGTTATAAAATTTTCAACTTATTAGGTATACAATAAAAGTATTATACTAAGTTTATAATGATACAATATAAGTAGGTACCACAAAATTTATAACTTTATCATAATTACACAAGAATAAAATATTTATTATATTTTAATGACATTATAACATTCATTTTATCGTATAGTTTCTATGGCCTATGTACGATGATTTTATTTTATTTTTTTGCTCTTATTGACTATCAATAATAGATTGCGGATTTCTAATTGGTCTTCCTGGATACCTTGGGTCCACGATCTTAGGTAATAGACAATCGTAAAAAAATTTTTGTAATTTTGAAACGTTTGTTCTTCCCAAAATTGTTTATCAAAAAAGATTGTTTCCGTTTTTATTCCTATTGGAATCCACACAACAAATACACAAAACTTTTTTTTGTACAATTTTCATTTGTTCTTGAACTTGATAGTGACACTTGTGTCTTATTTTAAAAATTCCAATACACCCATATTTATTTATAGATCAAAAATCAATTATTTTATTTAATATGCTTTCATCGGGAATCATATTAGCAGCAGAATATGGACATTTGATTTCGATCAGTCCATCGTCATCCATCTGGAGTAGCTCATAAAAAAAAATGCTCTGCATCTGTACATAACTATAACGAGTGGAGTTCCGTCACTATCAATATTTCCTACCAAAATTGCTAATTTTGCTTCTTCTTTAGCAGCCTCTTCCATTGCATTAGGTGCAGCCTTTTCAAATCCCAAACAAACAATACTATGATGTCTATCCGGTGCCGCAACTACTCTAACTTGGGTCTGTGTGTATATAAAATTAATGCCCCCCCTCGTATCCGGACACTGCAGAGAAACCGTACTTTTAAACAATTGTGACCAAACTATTTTGAATTTCGATTATATAGGCCGCAATTATTTGTTTATTTTCTTTCTACATATTTTTCATTTATTATTATTGGACCCTATTATAGACTGGAGCCATGGGCCCGTGTGTTTGACATACGCAACGCACTTGGTTATTGCGGCTTTGTGTCTATCATATATATATATATATATATAGGTTATATAGGTATATATTGTGAAATAGGAAGTACCTCGACTGCAAATGCAAAAGTCTCCAACTGGCTAAATCCCGCTCCAATATTCATATTTGCGACTAAAATCACTGTATTTAGATTCATTACTTCTTGATCTAATTTTTTTCTAAATTGATTACTTTTTGAGTTTTACACAACAAACAAATGAATTAAAGCTTGATATTAATCCATTCTGTTTTTCATTCACACATACCATGTCCTTAAAGCTACAGTTGAAAGGTTTATGGTGTTCAGCATCTACTACTTGTTTAAAAATAAAAGCTATGTCGACAATTCTACGTCTAAATAAGCTATGTATTTTGGTATCAGTGTTTTAATGGGTGAAGTGCTAGTATTTAACTATGTATTTTCTACTTCGACAAATAATTGAGTTGGGCTGTCATTTTGTATTTGATCCAAATTACTATTTTTTCTGTAAAATCTTAAATTAAATCATCAAAATATTATAATATTATACTAAAACATCTAAATTATAAAAAAAAAAAACACGGAGTTATTTTTACATTTCGTTGTTTAACGATGTGGGAGTTTTTAATTGAA
The DNA here is from genome assembly GCF_003268045.1 of Sipha flava. NCBI lineage: Eukaryota > Metazoa > Arthropoda > Insecta > Hemiptera > Aphididae > Sipha > Sipha flava. Next base: position 182,914 of record NW_020273540.1, on the reverse strand, counting down.
TTGATAAATCTTCTGTGTTTTTTTTTCGGTGCATATTTTTTACTAATTTTAAAATAATTAAATCGAACTTGACTGGATGGTTGTCGACTGTCGAATAATGCTTATAATCAATAGCCGAGGAAAATAATCTTGAAAAAAAATTATATCTACCTATCTATATAGTAGTGCTACCTAACCTAGCAGTGCCGTATTAAGTAATTTTGCGCCTTGGCGCAAAAAAAAAATTGGTGCCCCTCTAAGGGGCCTATCCAGGGAAAATTTAATAGAAGATCCTTATGAACCTTTTAGCTTTGATTATAGAATAGATATTCTAAAATCAATGCTATTTTTGTGTAGTAAGTATGCAATAACATAATACACCGTATTATTATAAATAACTTATGTTTATTGACATTATCACAACAATTTTGGGAACTGATATTAGGTATATTAATAATATTCTAGATTGCTGATAGCTATATTGCTATAATTACATTAATAATATATATTAATCAATTAAATACATTAACATTAATTTATGATACTGTTATTAAAAACCAAAAAAATAATAATTTCAAAATAATTTTAAAAGTTCAATAATTTACAAGTGAGCAAATTTCCGACCACAAAATTTTGGCATCCTCAAAAAACTTGCACCCGGGGCAGTTTTAGCCAGTGCCCCCCCCCCTTAATGCGGCCTTGACAGCAGAACTTTCTTTTTCTGTTCTTCGGCGTTTAAAAACAATTCTACGATGAAGGCGCGTACACAAGGGGGGAGTTTTAGGGGTTCAAACCCCTTCCGAAATTCTGGAAAATGATATTAAATATGTTTTTATATAGTAAAATTGGTAGATTATATTATTATGAAAATGTACAACTTAAAACCCCTCCCAAAATATTTTTTTGTGTACGCGCTTGCTACGATCAACAATGGCTCAAACACGACTTAATGATATAGCGGTATTCATTTTAAAGTACTTTTACTAAACGCTCAGTAAAATTACGGCGCGGTAAAACAACGCTAGTGTGTTGCCAGCCTAATAGTTTTCAATCTGACAACGTTGTACACAATATATTTTTTTTTTACCGTGCTCAATCGGGTCATCAAAAAGGTCGGCCGATAACGACCGTGCTCAATCGAGTATCACCGAGCGGTATTACATGTACGTAAGCAAGAACAAATAAACATTGACGATGTTGCCAATAAATTTTACTAATAAGACCAAATAAGGCAAAATACATTTGCGGTTTGTTGAAAATGTAGAAATATAAACCTATAACTACCTATAACCTATAACTAAATTTTAAAATCTGTATACAGACGCACAGAATGTTATTTCTTATTTATTTAAAAATTAAATTAATTTTATTACCTATATAAGTTAAAATGCACTTAAATTATTTACCAAAAGAATAAATAAATGTTTTGAAGAAAATATTTTAGTTTTATTTTGCTTGCGAGTTTTCATTATTTTAAGAATTAAGGCTAAAACGTATTTATAATTTTTTCAACTTTTATCTTAGGGCATATATTTTGGGGATAAGAAAAACCATTTATATTGTATGTCGTCTAGGCTTTTTTCCTTAAATCCGCCACTGTCTCTTTCCTATACAAACTGGTAAACGGACTCGTGTCCTGCCCCCCACTGTTAGAACGTATCCCTTCTTATGTACCACAATATAACTCCCGATATTGTCCAACATTCCATCAAAAAACACACCGTACAAATTATGATCAAAATAGCTATTTAGTTATTTAGCTATTTATTTAGCTATTTAGGACTAGTCCTCTAAATCGACTCTTTGCCGAAGGCAATGCATCAAAATTTGATTTTTTCTTTTATAGTCTATTAGACCTTAAACGCCATTATTCTAATTTTTAATTATTTCCTTTATTTAGATTTATATTAGTCTTAATATTATATTGTTCACTACACTTAAGTTACTATTATTTAGACTTTTATTTTACTTTTATTAAATTAGTCTTAATATTATCAGTGTTCGAAATGGAAAATTTTATGAACCGGAACGTTTATAAAATTAATATGTGAATTATAATATTAATTTTTAATTTTTATTATTTTAATTAGTGTTTACTTTACAATACAATATAATTAGTTAAATAGATACAAATATTATAAGTAATTTTAAGCTGTAAAATATTTGTTGTTTTAATATGGCCCTTTGAATTTTTATGTTCAAGTTTTTTTTTTTTCGTAAACTAGACATTTGGGAATCTTTTGTTTGTCCATTTAATTCTATTGAACACTCTTGCCAAGGTTTTGAAATACGTGAATTTTTTTCGCCAAAGAATCCCAATTACTTTATTTTTTTGCATACAGTACAATCAGTGGCGAAGCCAGGATTTTTAAATGGGGGGGCTAACCACTTTTTTTGGATAAGTAAGGTAAGAGAGGATATGACAATTCACCCTTGACCCCCCCACCATCTACCACCAAGTTTCTAAACGTAATTCAAGCATTTTAGTATAGTTTTAAAAATATTTATTAATATATAATTTATAATAATAATAATAATTTTGGTTTCAGTGTTCAGTCACTTGCTCCACTCTGACAGCTGCATCCTCTTAGGCGAATTTCTGGCAAATTCAGTTATTATTTCACTTTCATCGAATTGCTCTTTTTTATTTATAATAGCCATTTAGCCATTTAGCCATATTTATTTAGCCATAGCTAACTCATTCAGTCTGTTTTCCGACATGGTGCTTCTTAAACATTTTTTTAAGCGATTAAGTGCTAAAAACGTTCGTTCCGGAGTGAAAGAGGTAACTGGTAACGTGGAGAATAATTGTAAAGGTATTTTAATGTTAGGTCGAAGATTGGTGCGATGAGAGAGTGAATCAAGAGCAGATTTCGATTTTGGAATAGTATTTTGACTCCATTGTTGCCTCCATATGAACAGGTCAGCTCTGATTGTAGATGAGGTATCATCATGGAGATCTTGGACATATATTTTAGCAGCTTTTATAATATTTTTATCGTCATACATATTTAAATTGGCCGGAATAAGTCCTTCAAGTGGCATAACATCAATAAGCCTTTGATTAAAACGAGCATTGATTCTATTAAATAGTCAAGATACATTATACATATAAACACGGCCCGTGAGGGAGGCTATAGCCCCCTTAGCCCCTCTCCCCCTTGGCTACGCCACTGAGTACAACCTAACTTTTTATTTTCTACAAATAACCAATTATATGATAATTTAAACCCATCATACTGACTTCTATTCCAGTAAGTTGGGATACGTATATCACAATCAAAACTTTCAACATTTTCGACGACCGTTTGAGGATATTCTAATGCTACTTTTTTACTAGACTTTTCTGTTTCTGAGGAATTGTTCGGATGTTTGTTGACCAAATTTAATAAAAACGAACTCATAACTTATAATTATATTACTTAAAAGTAAAACAGACCTCACACATATACGGATACACTAAGTGCTCTACCGGAGTAAAACAGACTTATCAAGTATTATCAAACTACAATCAAAATATAATTAGGTATACATTATACAATGTACACATACAGATTACAGATATATGAAATGCAATTAGATAAAATATAATTAGGTAGGTACACAATACACAATGTACACATACAGATTACAGATAGTCGATAGAGTTCGTTACAATTTGTGATAGAATACTTACGTATTTTTACGTTTTATTGCCTTTTATCGCGGTCACGGCTTTAATTGCAGCGTAGCCTGTAGGTACTTTTCAATCATTAAATCATTTACGTTTTTATTACGAATTGTGATAATACGAAGAAACAATACGCGTGATGTTAGGTGAAGCCTCTTGGAGTTCTATAAAAATTGAAATTACTATCTATATTAAGTATATTATATTAATTTAATATTTTTTCGAAAGGAAATTTTATAATTTTAATCCTCTATATTGTGATACTGTCGATTTTTACGAAATGGAACTTAAATTTTAATTTTAACCAATCAGAATGGACGTTAAGGTTATATTACGAACCGGAATGCCGTTCCGGAACGTTCCGGTCCATTTCGAAAGCTTCATATTATAATACTATTATATTACTACAAGCTTATCGGGCGTTAATTCAATAAAAAATAAAATAAAAAATATATAATCAATTCTTCCGAGGATCTTCTTTTTGTAATTTTATTCGAATATTCTCGGCCTATCAGGTTTCATATTGCATGTCGTTTTTCTACTTCAGTAAATAGCTCTGTGTCGAACGATGATCCTTCCATTATTAACAAATACGTAAATGGATAATAAAATTCGAGCTAAAAATGTGCACAGTTAATTATTGGTTGGTAAAAATGCTACAATTAATCCATCTACAACCAGTGATGTTCCTAAAAAATGAAAACAAACATAAACATTTACATTTTAAATTGTATATAAAAAATAATTTAAATTTAACCTTTGATGATAAATTTTAATTTGAAGTTGTGAAATAGAGTATTAATTAGTAAACTTTAAAAAAAAAAAAATTAAGATCATTACTGTCTACAACAGTATCGTTTTATTTTCTAATAACCGAAAATAACTGGTATTTTTCAGAATTATTTTTTTGTTTTAGAACAATTCTTTTTTTTTAGAAAACCAGAACCTTTAAAAAAATGAATTTAATAACCTTAACCGAAACTGAAAAACTAAATTGGTTCTAGTTGCTGAAACTAGATGATAGAAGTATTTTGGTATGTATCACACAACTGTTCTGGTAACTGGTAAATATCCAAACCTGTAATTTGTAAAACTGTGTACTATTTTTGTTCTTTGGACTTTTATAATTATTTTGAGGTTAGTTAGCTGCATCAATTTTTTTACTGATTATACGTTTTTAGAATCGTAGTATATATTGTTTAATTATTTCGGCAAAGGTAAGATATTTTATTTATTAATTATTAATTGTATTATATTTATTGTTTTTATAAACCACAGGAGTTTCTTAATAATGGATAAACCAGTAGTATTATCTAGAGTTTTGAAGGTATTAGGACGGACAGGATCGCAAGGTCAGTGTACTCAAGTTAAAGTGGAGTTCATTGGTGAACAAAACCGTCAAATCATTAGAAACGTAAAGGGACCTGTTCGAGAAGGCGATATACTTACCCTTCTTGAATCTGAGAGAGAAGCCAGAAGACTTAGATGATGTAAGGATATTCTGTACATAAAAACTCCCGTTTTTAAATTTGATTAACTTTAAATCATCAGTTATTAATTTAATTTTATCCATAGTTTACTTTCAGTCGGATGCATTTAGTTTTGTGATAAATTTAAATGACGATAACTATCATTATTTATTACCTTATACTAGTTTTCTTAAGTTAGGTCATTGATAACATTTACCATACATATTTGTAGACTCTTCACCAAGAGAACTTACCACGGCATAACCAAAATTAGTTCATTCTTGCGCATTCCCAACCATAGATTTTCTCACCGAGACCACATAATAATATAATAATTTTCGTATGAACATTTGTATTCTATATAGGTGACAATAATCAATTGTTTGTTTACTGAATGTTGTATTATTGGTCAGCTATTTTTTAAATTATTGAGTAACTAAGAGGGGGAAACGAGAACTTGGCTATGACTCAATCGTTATTCTACATAATCAGAATCAGCACTTTTTCTCGTTGGACAAACTAGATTTTGTAATTTAATATGATAATTTAACTTTCTGTTTTCCTAAATTACATTACTAGTACATATTGAATTATTTACCTACATAGTTATATATTTCAACAGGTCAAATCTATTTTTATCAAAAATCAAAATATTTAACTATGAAATTTCATAATTTATGTGCATGATTCTGTTATTATTTTAATCTATCAAATAAATGTATTTGTAAATTACTGATATCTCAATACACTCAATATATAAATCAGTACAATTTTCTTGAATAAAATAAAATTTGTATGAGTAAATTATTTTCAATATATACATGTCAACGTTAGACTAGGATAACAGTAATTTTAAAATGTTTAATGTAGTAGATAGTGATAGTTATGTTTATCAACCTATAATAACAGAAACAAATATTATATATTTAAGCCTTTGATACTTACTAACAAAACATCAAATTGAAAAAAATTCCCTTTAAATATAAAAATATGCCAACACTTTATTTACAAGATTACCAATCATTAAAATAGTTTTATTGATTTCAGGTTTTTAAAATACATGTTCCTTCTGAAGAACATTTAAGAAGAATACAAACATAGACACTTGAATATGTAATTAAATATACAAGTTGGCACAATAAAGAAAATTGTTGCATTATAACTTATTTTTATTTTTTTATTTTTACATACAAATATAGTACAAATAGTACTCTATAAAAAATAAAAACCAAGAGAAATATGTCAAGTGATTTAATTTATTTTCTTTACAGTGATATTTATTCTTAATGTATTCATTAATGAATAGATAAATCATAGTCCAGTGGATGATAAATCTCAGATAATAATCTGTACACATATGAAGGAGAATGGCCACCACTAAAAACATGTATACAATTAATACGTGACACATTTAATCAAAAAAACTATTATTAATGCATTACTTGTTTGAAATAAATAGTGTAACATTTTCTGGTGGAACATAATCATATGTAGGATTATAAACATCAACTTTTGATACAACTGAATCTGAATAATTAAGAACGCCATCTGGTGATACAAACTCATTAAATGCATCCTGATTGTATGAACACAAATAACGCGAGCTTAATTTATACATTGGTGCTAAGACTATTACCTAAATAACCAATTAACATTTAGTAAAAAAAATTGTATTATTTAAGTCATGTAATATTACAGGAACCGAATAATGAGCAGCAGCTAAAGAAACAGCATGACAACCATTAAATGTTCGTAACCCTCCATTGGCCATAACAGAATCTACACCAATAATTACTTTATTTACTCTAGACATAATACCAAACATTGTTGAGTCTGGAATTAATGTAGACTGTATTTTATGTTTTGAGAGATTAAGAGCTAATTGTCTACCCTAAAAATGTACAAAAATTAAATTTAAAAAAACAATGTTTTTTTGAGGCTTAATAGGCTTACGTGATTTAAGGGAGCACATTCTGTAACGAATACTTCAAAAGTTCGGTCTTTAGCAGCTTTTTTTAAAAACATTTCAACTTCTGATGATTTACCAACAGTAAGAATAATTTCATTTGAATGAATATGTTCAAGAGCTTGTTTAGCAATATCTTCATTACTTAAAAAATATTAAATATACTATTTATGTATTGAATGGCAAGTTAAAGTAAATTAATGTTATAATAATTGTATTACCTTGATTCTATCTCAACTTGGAATTCATCCAAATGTTCGAAAATTGATAATTTAAGTTCTGGGACAATAGTATTATAGTCATCTATATCATCTTCTGATGAAACAATCTTATGTAATGAGTCTTGTAAATCAATTTCTTCTTCTGTGTTCTATTTTTTATAATTAATTAAGTATTTATATCATATAATATATATACACACACTTATACATAAGATATAGTTACTTTTCTAGCATCTATGTATTCTTCTCTAATAATATTTAATATACGCCTTACAATATTACCAACAATAAATTGCAATGGTAAGGCAGATGTAATTTTCATTCCATAATCTCTCAGTTGATTCAGTAATTCCCTTAAAAAGAAAAAGAAATAAACCATGCTAAATACGGTTATTTAATTGAGATTAAAGATCCTCAAAAATTGAGTTATTGAATACCTCTTTAAATACAAATATTACTTACTTAGTAGTTGACCATTTAATTGTGTCTATAAAATGCCTAAAAAGCTTTACAGTTTCTTCTGCAATGGTATAGTTATTTTCCCATTTCCTAGAATATATTAATTAATTTATATAAAGAAAAAAAAAAAGATGGTTAGATACAATTGAGAATGATATGAGAGCTGGATGTGTGTGCGTAGTGGATGTAGGAAATCGAGACGAGTGGAAGTTTAGGACAAGGAAAAGCAGAAGAAAAGATACAAGCTCAAATTGAATACTGAAATATATTAGTTATTTAGTTACATATGTATATGATTATCTAAAAAATATCATATTTTATTTGGTATTTGTAGAAAACTAGAATAATCAACACTTACTTTCTTTTAATATTTGAAATATAATTATCTAACAACATTTCATGAGGTTCATCAATTATGTCAAGCATTTTATAATTTAACAAGCAACGACTAAAATTAGTTGGAAATATCTCAGATTAAATATATATATATATATTCAAATTTAAATTGATTATAAGAAAATTATGAGAAATATCATTATCAACAATAAATCATCAAAACTTTTTTCCACGGTTTCAGAAGACCCAAGACCGTGTTTTTATCGAAACTATAATCAAAATGTTAAAATTGATAACAATGAATTATTATCAAGGTGGATAAATATATCACAAATATATATATATATATCCTATATATCCACTTTGGTCCTATCCATACATTTATTATCAATTATTTTACATCACGGACTAAGATAATATTAATTTAGTTCATGTTTTACATTTAATATTTTTGATAATTATATGTTTACTGATAATCACAATAATTAATATCTCAATTAAAATATACACATAGGTACATCATGAATAATTAATATATTGTCAACTTCCCTACGACCAACTACAGAAGACAGTTTTGTTTCTATAAAATTGGAGTAAAATACGGAGGTTCTGGTACAGTTATACCAATTTATGATAACAATTGATAACAGTGAACATGATGAGAACAAAAAAAATCCCCATTTCGTTTTCCAGCAAATAAATAAATAATTTACTTAATACCAAACATAAAATATTTTACATATATTTGCGGCAACTCTGAACTATAGATATGCCATGAGATTAGAATATCAGGTGATCAGTGTATCTATAAATATTAATTTTTGATAAACACTAATAAAAACTATGAAGGATAATAAATTAATTGAGTAATATTATTTATTATAAACTAAGTATAATACGAGGACTAGGATTGTTAAAAAGTCTGTACCTCTCCCGTTGTATATGTTTTCAAATCGATGAGCCGTTTGGACAGAAAACATTTAAACTAAACTAGAAAAAAAAATCTTAATGAATAAACACGAGTGTTAAAAGGGTTATGCTTCCCCTATTCACTTCAAAGTTATAATTGTTGGGCAAATAGAAAACGTGTTTCTAATAAATTCGTCATTAATTTTTATTTACTTTTAAATTATTACGGCACTAGTTAATCTGTAAAAAAATATTATTCATAACTATTAAAGCAGTAAATTAAGATAAATAAAAATTCGAATACATTTCCAACTTATAACAGAAAATTTGTCATTGCATTTCATGCATTGAGCAACTGTTCTTCCCACAGTTGTAAGTTGTTTTATTGTCTATGCGTATGTGCATTATTGACGTCTTACAATTATTTCCTAATAATTTCATAATTTTAATCATCATAGATATTATGACCTCAACACATTTTCAACCATTAGACCAATATATGAAATTATACATTCAGGCTAATAAAAAGAAATTAGTGAATTAAAAAAAAAAAAATCAAAAATTAAATTAATTTAATCATACTTGAATAAAAATTTAATCATATTCAAAATCTTTAGCAACATATTGATATACATATAAAAAAATGTAATTTGTTTCAGTTGCATAAATAGCAGATAACAATTAATTTATATAATATAATCAAAGTATGTAACAGAAAACCAAATTATTTTATAAATTAATTTAATAAAACAATATTCGTAATTTTTGCTTTGCTAATGAATTTAAATTTATATTGATTTATTTATATAAATTTATATTGAGTAAAAAATGTCAACTTTCTTAAATGTATCTAATACATATCTACCTAATTACTCAACGGATCACTAATTACAATGATTATTTTAAAATACTAAACTTTATGTTTAAACAATTTTTAAATGATTTATAAAAATTAATAATAAATTAGTGAACAAGATACAGGATGAAATACACATCGATTCTTATTCCATTAACTTAAAACTTTAATTTTGTACATGAAATTAATTACCAGTCCAATATTTGATTTTTATACATACAATTCACTTCTGTAACTAATTTTTAGGTGCTACAAACCAAATTAAAGTATTTTTAATGTATCTAATTTAAGTTGAATACTTTAAACTAAGTGACGAATAATTTTTACATATACTCATATTTGCTCTTATATAAACTTATAAAAATGTAAATATATATATAAAAAAAAAATTATAAGTATTAAAAATCTATATATATATATAAAAAATAAAAGAATATAACTTAAAATTATAAATGAATATGAAACTAAGGTGATCAGAAATAAACACTTAAAATGTATGAATATAATTACATTTTGCAAGATTTCTTACATAATAAGTCATAATATCCAGCTTAATATAATTTTATTATTTTAGTAACATTTATTTTTTAAATTTAGATGGTATACGACTTTCTGAGCATTTCCTGTTTGATGAATTAGATACATCAGATAATACAGGAACTCCTAAATACTTGGGTATTACTCTTTTTGGCTTGATGCTATCATTTAATAATGATGAACTGTTTAATCCATCATTTTTCATAGCTGATTTGTCTGTTACTATACATGGTATTTTACTTTTTGCCAATACTTCAGACTTTTTCAAACTAGCTAAATTAGTAAAGTTATATTTATTTTCTAAGTCACTCATTTCATGGTAGCATTTATGTGATTTAAATTCACTTGACTTAGTATTACTTGGATAATTTGCTGGTTTTTCACTGCTTCTGAACATATTTTTAATTTTGTAAATCATTGACACTGGAGTTTTTAATTCTTCACTTTCAAATTTCATCTTCTTTTCAATACTGCACAATTCCTGAACTGGCATTTTTCTTTTATTATCTTCATCCGCATTATTAAATTCAATACTATGAAAAGACTCATTACTTGAACTCTTTTTTTGTGATTCCATCAAAAATGATACATTGTCCATCTGAATATCAGTCAATAATGTATCATTGAAATTTTTTTTAGATTCTCTTAGATAAATTGTCATTTTATTAATTTCATCTGCATCGTTATTCAAAGAGTTTTCTGTTTTATTATCAGGGTTTACATTAATAACAGAGTTTTTAGATGAAGGAAATACTTGTCCATTTGATGTAGTATTAGCCATTGACATATCAATAAAATTAGTAACATTTTCATCAGGTTTAATATTTATATATGTATTTAAATCAGGTGTCTGTGTCATTGTCTGTTCAATAATACTGAAATCCACAATAACACATTCTTTGGAATTTAAACTTAATTTTTGGTTTGAATTCACTATAGAGGAATTAATATTTTCATCATTTTTTTTTGCAGGAACAGTAGGTAAATATTTTGTTCTGGGTTCAATTTTTTCAGTTGTACCAGTTAATTCCAAATTCTCAATTTGTCCTACAGTTGTATCTAAAGAATTTGAGAGCTTATCTTTTATAATTGAACAATTATTGTCATCTAAAGATTTTGAATCAAATATCTCTCCTGTACTCTGATTAGCTTCCATTTTGGGTTGACACATTTCATCAGAATATATTGATTGATTTAAATCAGTATCAGTAACATTATTTAACATAGTAAAATGACTTTGATCAGATAAATTAGTTTTTATAGACTCATCCATAAAACATTCAAAATCAGGAGCTGAAACAGTAGAGAGATTATTTAAAAAATTATCATTGAAAGAACTTTTTAATTCTTTTTTAAAAATATCACTATTTTCAGAAACTGTTTCATCAAATTCTTGCATTTGATCTACTGAACTAAAATCAATTAAAGTATTTTTGTTATTCAATGTTTTATTTGAAATCGTTCCTGGAATACTTTTAGAAACTGGTGTTTGTTCAACAATACTAAAATTTAAAAGCTTTTGTTTGTTTGATTGATTTCTATCATTGAGTGTTGGTTGTACAAAACTAAAATCCAACAGTTTCTGTACTTTGGGAGTATTAGTCTCAAATTGCTGTACTTTTTTTTCAGTCTCAAAATCGAAGAGATTCTCCATTCCATTATAATTTTCTAAACTATTTTTAGATACATTCAATAAATTTGATTGTTGAACGTAATTATTAAGTAAATTTTGTTCTTGGTTAGGAGTTTTTGGTTCTGTATTCAATTCTACATTGTCAAAATTAGAAATCTCTGCTACATCTTTTTGATCAAAGTTTTTATCATCATCCAAAACTAAATTTGTACTTGAAATATTTCCATTTTGAATTGATAATTTATTAGATACTTCATTATTTTTTTCTATATCATTACATGCACTTTCTTCCAAGGTTCGATTTTCAATTATAACAGACAAATTCGATTCTATTGGACCATAATCAGCAATAGAAATTTCCTTGTTTTCTACAGAGTTCATTGAGACATCAGAACAATGTATGTGTTTTAATTTATTTTCTTGAGTTACATCATTATTATCATATTTATTTATTTTGGTATCATCACAGCATGTTAAAGAATTATTAAAGGACATTTTATATAAGACTGGTTCAATGTCTAAATGTTGTTTTATGTTAAGTGATGTGCTTTCCAAAGCTGTAGGTACTGCATTTGAATAATTATGTTCAGTTGTATCCAAATAAGAATTATCTAATTTGGTAAAATTTTTTAAACTATTATTAATATTAAATTCATTTGTTTGTAATGTTTCATTAATAGTTGTATCAGACATAATATCCATGGATTTTTCTTCATCACATATTTTATTGATATTTGAAAGATCTTGAATTTGACTGATTTCTTTTAATGGTTCATTATAATTGTTTGTAAAAAGTTTTTTATCATATGCATCACCATATGTTGAATTTAGAACACTAGAATCATTTGAATATTTTTTTACATTCAAAGAGTCCAGTGATTTTTCATTATCATTATCACCATTAACATTTATCTCAGAAACAATATTTAAAGCATTATCAAAATCAACTTTAATTAAATCATTTTTTACAGATTCTAACGGTGTATCCAATAGCTTATTGTTAGAATAAGCCGATTCTTTTTCTATGTAAATACTTTCATCAGCAGGCATTACTTTAACATCTACATTAGAATGTTGAGTATCATGCTTATCATTTTTCAAAACTTCATCAGATGCAGTATGATACAAATTTTCTATACTTGAAAAAGTATTCATAGTGTCATAGTCCATTAAATAACTTGAATTTTTTTTATTTGTTTCGATAACAACCATTGTAGATTCTAATTTGTTTTCACTAGTATTATTAAAATCAATTGTAGATAAATTGTTAATTATTTTACTAGTATCTGATGCATTTAGATTTTCTTCACCTACAGATGATGAATAATTATCATCAATAATAGTGATTGAAGAAGTATTAAGAATGTTAGGCAAAACAGGAGTTGTATTTTCTTTAATCCTATCCATCGATGGGGCAGATGATACAATAGTTTTAGAACGAATTGATGGATTAGTGTGGCGCATATCAAATATTCGTTGTTTTCCAGGTGTTATATAATATTCATCAGATACAAGTGAATCATCATTGCAAACATCTTCAAGAACTGAGTCATCGTAATAACTTAAATCTTTATTTTCTACCTGACCAAAAGGTATTAATGTACATATGTTTACAGCCATATCAGGAGTACTAATTTGCTCATCACTTATATTTTGTTTGATTATATCAGGAACACATACTTGATTGCACAAATCAGTGACATTACCTATAAATATAAATCAAAATGTATAATAACAAATTTATGAAGTAATTTAAATTTAAGGTACATACAAATAGAATTATTTTCTAATAACTCTATATGTTGACCATCATTGTAACTAACAGCTTGAACTAAAAATATAAAATTAATCATTAAACATTTTTAAAAATAATTGTTATTGTAATGATCAATTTTCACATAAAATTTTTTTTTCTGTAAAAGAAATTATTATTACTCAGTAAAAATAAATTGGTTTTTTTAAAATTACCTTTAAATGTAGAATTATTTTGACCTTCCGAAAAATATTCATCTAAAAATAATATTTAATTAATTATAAATAATTTATTGACATTTTAAATATGACAAAAAATTAAATTAATCAATAATAATGAATAACAAACATAATATAAAATGAATATGAAAATAATAATTTTTTTTTTTTTTTCAAAATGGAACAGAAATAAATACCTAATTACTGTTTCTCTTAGCTGCATCCACACTAGCGTAACAAAATGACGAACTGTTTGTCAAACGGTTCGCCGAACAACTAAAAAATATGTGTGTATGTTAGCGTATTACTAACCAATAAATTACCTTATAACTTAAATAACTTTTCTGAATAACTTCATATTAGTTCAATCTATCATTAAGTATAGACGTATAGGAGTTGAATAGGTAATACATAATTATTAAATATTTTAATTATTGTAATTAAATATTCTAAATGTTACAAATAATGACTATGCTGCAAGGAATGTAGGCAGTTAACTAAACTTAAAAACTGATTATAAATAATAATAGTTTAATTTTGTGTGTTCATGAAAAATGTTCGAAGACATGTCCATAACTGTTGTAACATGTTCACCTAACTTCCTTTGATGTTACGTCGAAATACTGACAACTGATAGTTCACCACTTTGTTCGATAGAATGTTACAAGTTCGCCTATTTGTTAAGCTAGTATGGACAAAGCTTTTAGCTTTTTAGCATATAAAATATATTAAATGTACAAACAAATTCATTATTAAGTAACTCAAAAATGACAATTTAAATAATAAAAAATTATCTATACATTATAATGACTTACCATTTAATGATATTGATTCCTTTCTAATTCTTTCTAATTCTTCTGTATTCATTAACTTTTCTTTTGATATAATTTCAGAAGCACAAGGTGAGGAAAATATTGCTGTAATAAAAATTATAAGATTAATATACTTCAAAAACGGTATAAATTTGTTTCATTTCTACATGTATTAACATTTTGACTAAACATTTTTTATATTTATAAATAAATAAAAAGTATTTAATCAATGTTATTACATATAAATTGTAGTATGGTTTTAATTTTCAAAGTAACAGAAACTAAAGTTAATACTTACAAGAATTATCTTTACAACATTTAATTTCATCTTCTATCATATTATTTGTCATCAGAGTTGTATTAGCTAAAAATAACATAAAAATAATAGTCTTTAGAATTTTACACTTATTTTTATAGTTTTTACCTGAATCATTGTTATGAACTGCTGTATTTTTTTGTATTTTACCCAATACAGATTTATCTATATTTTAATAACAAAAAATAATTATAAATGTGTCATAATAATATAATAAACAATTTTTAATTATCTCAAAACTTTTGAATATATTTTATATTAATTTATAATTTCTTAAAGTTAAGATCAGTGGTTGGGTGGATAACATTTTTCTTTACTAGAAATGTCCTATTTACACAAGACTGGATTTAGATCAAAAGCTGTTACCATTAGATAAATAAATATTGCCCTTTTAGTCTTACTAATATGGAACGTTTACACAGAATTGTAAAAAAAATATTTAGGAATCAATAAAATGTATTAAAAAAATTTATATTTACCATTGTCTTCAATTTCGTGTACATTTGTATCAATACAAAAAGATTGACTGAAAAAAAAATTCAAATTTTGAAGTATAAATTTTATAATGTCACAATTTCATTTTATAACACAAAAAATTAGTTAACTGAAATAGAAATATTGTTACTTCAACATAAAATTATTGAAAATTTCAAGTCTTGTTAAGATTACTATTTTTTAAATACAACTATCTAATTATCTAATCAAAATTAATTTGGTTTAAAACAGGACATTAATAATTGTAAGTTAGATAAATATTTTTCTTTAATCTAAAAAACTTACCTCAACTTTAAGTCTGAAGGTACTACAGTATGACGTGGTAATCTTTTAAACCTCTCAAGTTGACTTTCAGTCAATACAGGACCAAAGCATACAATACCATCATCATACTCATCTAAAATCTCTTTGGGCTCTTCTTCACTCATCCTAAAACATTAAAATTAAAATAAAAATATTAATATTCAATTAATTATATCCACATTAGCATATGAAAAAAATATAAATACAATTATATAAATTATATACATACTCTAAATTACATTTTTTTTACATCAAATAACAGTCAATTTATTTACATATGCATAAAAATAAATTACTTATATTTGAACATTAAAGTTGAGATCGAAGTCTAAAACACAAATTTAGGTTAATTTATAAATTTATTTATTTTTTTTATTACATTAATTTTATTTTCTTAGGATAACATTTGTACAATAAATGTACATAGATTTCATGAGATCATTATTGACTCAAGTACTTTAAAAATATTTAAGATTTATTCAGTTGATACTCAATAAATCTTAAATTAAACTTCAATTAATAACATATATCTATGGGCTTAGAACACAAGTATGAATAACACAACAAAGGACAAACAATTTTATGTAACAGATTTATTAAATTTTTTTTTAATATATATTTATTAAACAATAGGTATTTAAAATGATTTTCATAAATCAAACAGCAAATAAATATGAAGATTTACCAATGTTTTTTAAAATATTTTAAAGTACTGGTTGCTTTTTAAAGACTTTCCTAACATGGCAACTACTCAATACATTTATTATATTACTTATTTCATACTCAATCTTTCGAAAAAGCACTATAGTAAAAATATAAAAGAATTAATATGTATTTCAATAGTTCCTAATCAATTAAAACACCGTACTTTATTTACATTTACCTTTAAAAGGAATCATACTGTGTATAATATATATTATTCATTGCCAGACTAATTTGGATACATGGATATTGCCATATTTAATAAAATACCTGAATCTTTAAATTATTTAAATATTACTAATTGTTTAGTCACTCTGAACAATAATAATTAGTTTATATGTACTTATCAATATAATATACCTATATATAATCTATTTCACACAAGCAACATAAATAGTAAAAATATTATTTTACCTTTATAATTACACTTTAACCAACAATATTTATTGCCTTATTGATTTCTTTAATTAAATATATATTCATAATATTTAAAAATGTATCCAAGTAGTTTACTATTATCCCAAGATTTCCTGTATTTAAAAAGATATCTATAAATGTAAAATAAAATTTAGAACACCACATCTATAAAATGTTTAATGAAATATTAAAACTGAAATAAATGTCAGCAAAAAAAAAAAACTACATATAGAAAGTAAAGTTAGTTAAAATGCCAAAAAGGTTAAATAAAATAAGAATTATAGTCAAATTTATTGTTGGAATATTTCAAAAAAACAATAGAAAGTTTAGAATTATTTTATTTTACCGAGACTGAAAGTTCGATTTCAGCACTTAACGTACAATTATGACACTTGAATAGTATTAATATAGAATATTTATACCAACTACATTACAATTGTTGATACAAAAATAACTGAATACGAACCTGAATAAAATAATGTATCCAATAGCTTTACGATTTAAGTTAATTTTTTCGTTGATATAGATGATAAACTACAGGTAATTATTGAAAATGTTCAAATTGAAAAACCTCAATTATTATGAAATTGTTCACACTTCACACAATTCTACACTTCACTGAACACTTTTAAATACAACGTATAAGTAACAATAAAATTCCGTTAAAAACAGCATGGCGGATAAATGATAATACTCATTTCGACCATGACCGTAGTAGCATAGAGCTCACAATGCCTAACGTTTAAATTTGAATTTTGATGTATATTGTGCATGCGTGCAATTTAAAGTTTCTAATGTCCTTGGCATGTGTAATGATTTCAAAGAAATTGAAAGTTGTAATTATAATGATTTAATGATAATAAAGTAATTATTTTTATAGAATGAAAAAAAAAATTTAAATCATATATGTTTATACATAAATTACTAATTTATCTTTATCTTTATACATTATATTATTAAAACGTGAGGCGATTTCTTGACAGTTATATTTGAAGTTCTACTTGATCGATTTTCATGATTTCTTTTTCTAACGCAAGTACTCGGTATACAGATGAACCATCAAAAGAAAAATGTCCAAAAAATTAATTATTTAAATAGTTATTAGAAGTATTAAGTTTGCCGTATTGTTAAATAACAACCACGACTGCAGCCGGCATAAACCCCACTACTCCTACATCTGCTACAGTACTGCAGATTTGTTGTCCTCGTCGGCCATGTACATTTATATTTTAAATTATAGCATTATACACAGTTTGTTATCGTCGTCGAAAAACCCATAAGAAAAATACTATTTTCGTCTTTTTGCGTACAGCACAGAACAAATTACAAATTTTATTATTTACATTATTTCCCTTTTATTTTAAATGGAATATCAATTTACTCTCATAGCAGGCGATGGCAATTGTTTATTTCGTTCCGTTTCATATTTAATATTCGGCACGCAAAAAGAACATCGAAATATTCGATTAAGAGTTGTTAACTTCATAATTAATAATTGGGATGTGTATAAAAAAATTTTTCATTGTCTTTCGAATAAATTACCTATTTATAATTATAATAATTACGAACATTTATCTTCCTTTTTCATTTACCAGACGTCAATTTCCGATAAGAATAGTTTTTGCTATGACCATAAACAAAGTGTAGGGTCAAACATTGGATAAAGTAGGACTGTATTTACCCCAACCTGCGTTTAGTCATGATCAACTTTATATTGCCATGTCCAGAGTTCGATCATATGAAGAGTTAAAAATATAAATAATACCAAACAACAAAACAGATAAATGAATATAGTTTATAAAGAAATTCTATAATAATAATATACAAATTCGTTGAAATTCATTTGTTTATCAATTTTTTTTGTTTAGGGTGAAATATTTACAGTTTTCCTGTGTATAAATATCTTGCGTTCAGTGGCGCAACCAGGATTGTTTTTGGTGGGGTTGTGAATTTTATACCCCCGGGCATGTGCCTACCCGTGCCCTCCCCCTAAATACGGGTCTGAACAAATCTTTATGTTGTACACCATAGGCGTGCGCATGGTGGTGGACTGGTGGGCGGTGGCCCCCCCTGTGGACTCTGGCTTTTTCTTTAATAAATGTATATCTATACTACACAAGATTGTACACACCATCAGTGGCGCAAACAAGATTGGTTTTCGGGAGGGTTGTGAATTTGGAAAAAATGGTAAACGAATGTTTCGCCCTCGCCATTTCGTCCTCGGCAAAAAACCAGTCCACGGACGTTTCGTACCCGGCAATTATTTAAATAAGACGTTTCGTCCCGGAGGGTTATTAGCCATAGGACATTTGGTCCCCGGCATATTTTGATTAAAGGACATTTGGTTCTGAGGTTTTTTAATTCATTATTATTTATTAATTTTTTCAAAATTCATTATTTTATTAACAATTAATACATTTCTTTTTAATGAACAATTCTGTAACGTCTAATATAGTATATAGGCTATAGGCAAGTAATAAAAATTTTACGTGTACTATACATCCAAACAGGTTTGTGAACTAAAATTCTAAATTTATATTAATACATTAAATGATAATGATGGGGTTTTCAAATAGGTATAAGATATTTAGTATATCAAAAGTTATTAAAATAAACCTTTTCGATAAAAAGTTTTTATACTTCCTATTTCCGCAATTATACACACTCACCTTACACAGTTGTATTTTGTTCGTGTTTTAGTGCGTATATAACACAAATATGGAGTGTATAATTACAAAAATAAATAAAAAAAAATAATTTACAAAAAATGTTTATACTATGAACAATAAAAAGTAAAATTAGGAATCCGGTGGGTGAGTGTTCATAAAGACTTGTGCAATGGAACAGTGACAACTGACGAAGAAATAACTACTGTTTTTAAATTTGGAGGTGATATAGATTTTATTGACGCAGAGAGAGCTAAATGTATAATGAAAAACAGCAAAAAAAAATTATGATTTACCGTCTCAAGTTTATGAACGAAATGTGGTTAATTTATCAGACAAAAGCAAACAATTAATTGGAAATGAAAATTCAATAAAAAGGTGTTTACGGCGTATTCGCAGCAATATATATCCAAAAATTTCAAAAATAGATAAAATTTCACTAGAAGGAATACGTTGGAGTATGACTGGTAAAGAAAATTTAGAGTCGTTTTTATTTTATGACAATAAAAATAGTGAAAACCGTATTATAATTTTCGCTTCACAAAAGTGCATTGACGTATTAAAACGTAACAAAATTATAATATGGATGGAACATTTTCTACTTGTCCCTCCGAATTTTATCAAGTTTATATATTACACGCAAGTGTAAACAATATTATTATCCCTGTGGTGTACTTTACGCTTTAGCGTAAAAATAAAGAAACTTACATTGAATTACTGACTGCTCTAAAAGATGAATTTGAATCACTTTCAATAAAATCAATCGATTTCGAATATTCTGTAGTACTAGCAATTAAGCAAGTATTTATTAATGAAGTATCAGTGCAATTGTGTTTTTACCATTTAAACTAATCTATCTGGCGAAGAGTTCAAGAGTTGGGATTAGCCGTTAGATATAAATAAGACAAAAAATTTAAAGAGGCTGTAAAAATGATTCCTGCCTTTGCATTTCTTCCTGCAAACATTGTAAAAAAAGGTAATTTATAATTTTTTTAATGTAATAAATGTATGTAATCTTTGAGTATTTAAATAAAAATATAGGAATGTCACTACCATCTAATTATTTTAAATCATTGAAAGAATTAGACGATATTTTGGTGTATTTTGATTCAATTTACGTCAACGGGACGTACAAATCTAAAACAACAGAGTACGGTACAATTCGCTTTTTACGACATCCACCAATATTTTCACCGCACATGTGGAACGTTTACAACGCTACAAAAGAAAGCTATGGTCGGACCAACAACGTGTCAGAAGGGTTCAACAGTAAATTAAAAAACATTGTAAGAATTAAACAACCTAACTTATATATATTTATTGAATCGATACAGATGTGCAATGCGTCTGCAATGACTGCATTGGTACAAAAACAAAATTAAATAATAAATGTACCGAAAATACTTAGTTTTAAGGAAAATAATAGTTCGGCCGCAACGTTCAACATGAACACACGCACGTCGTAATCGTCCGCGTTCCGTTATCATATCGCTATTATATAACTTGTCACAATAATATTACGTCATTATCATGCCGTATACACCTAAAACAATGAAGCGAAACCTATCTAACAGTTCGCCCAGACAAATCGACAAAAAAAAAGTTTTTATCACCCTAAACCGTTACGCCGTACTCAACACTGATGAAGACAAGGTACTCGCCACACCTTCAACTAGCACCACGGAAGATCCGGACAGACCACCTCACAAAGTTCACAATGCTAAGCCCGTGGCTCCTCCTATCCACATCAAAAACATATCCAACTTCTTAGCATTCAACACCGTCCTAAAAAATATCACCGGACCCAATGGTTACACCTGTAAGTCAACTCCGTCACACCTCATTGTACAACCCACCGATAAACGAACTTACAATGCAATAATAGATCATTTACATGAAACAAACGCTAGTTTCCATTCATTGGTTTTTTCATAGGTTTTTTGTCAGGGACGAAACGGTGGTGGTGAAACGTCCGCGACTCGGAAAAAATATGCATTTTCTGCAGGTGTTTGTTGGAGATAAGGAAGTAAGATAAAGTTTGGTTTATGAATAAAATATTTAAATTACAAATCAAAATGTTTAGCCTCTATTTCATATTGTGATACCATAAAAAAAGTATTATACAGTCGACTATCGAGAAATCATAGAAGCAAGGTTATTGATGTTTTTAAATTGATCGGAACGCTACAAAATGTTTCATATCGTCATATCTATTATTGTTGGCTATTATATTACGAATCATATTCATATTTCATATCAATCAGCTGTTTTGCGTGTTCAAGATAAACCATTTTTTTTCCTACGTAGAATTGTATAAATCTAGGAAAAATATCGGAGAGGGGGTTTACTGCTTGCCTATACTTTCTATAACAGAAGTTCCCAAACTTCTTATAGTATGACCCATTATGGAAATTATTTAAATTTTGACGACCCAAAATAATATCATTGACCTTTTTTTTTTTTATAAGAAAAGTATTATATTGTTAAAAAAAAGTTTGTACTATGTAAATTTAGTTAGTAAGTATTAAATTTTAATGTGAAGGATGTAATTGTTTCCTATTTTTCATAACTGCATTGATATCCACTTTTTTATTTTGATTGCAAAGAACTTATTGTAAGCTCATCATCAATTAATTTTTTTTTAACTGCTGACCAGTGGCGCATTTAAGGAGTGGTGAAAGGGGCAAGTGTCCCGGGCGGCAAATTTTTGGGAGCGGCAAATTATTCTAACTTTTATTATTGATGTATTCATGATTTTTTTAATTTTCACACCTTTCTCGGTATTGTTTAATATTTTAAAAAATATTGTTGAGCATCTAATAAGAAATTAAAAAAATTATACTATACCTAGTCACTAAGGTAATAGTAAAATAGCAAATTAGGTATATTACATTTATAATTCGATAAGATATTATATTTTCGTTCAATGTTTATAATAATGACTCGGGTACACAGAACGCGGTATTCACTTTAGGGGACATTTAAAAAGTTTATAAAAGGAGTAAAATTGTACCTTAAAGTGTTCAATGTATGTTAGCATTTATAAAAAAGAACAGTTTAGTTGAAGTATATACTTATATTGGTATTGCTCTAAGCATGCTACTATATATGTACACCTTCAAGTAATAATTACTTATTATTAATAAGTTAATAATAAACAATTATTGTTTAACGGAAAAATCATTTTCTACATTAAAAAGGGTCAAAACTTATTTAAGATCAACAACGGGAGAAAAAAAGTCTTAATTAATTAACAACCCTCAACATTTAAGCTGATTTAACGAAAAATATTAATTTTTTAATTTAATTTTAATTTAATTTTTTTTAATTTTTTAATGATATTATTGAACATTTTTCTTCTCAAAAGTCAAGAAAAAATTATAAGCTATCGATTATTTTATTATATATAATTAATAATAAATATTATATATATAATCTAATAAAAAACCATGTATTGTTAATCATTGTGCATATAATAAGTGTTAATTCCGTTTTCTATATTTAATATATATGTATATATATACATTTTTCTCAAGAAAGGAATATTCACTTTGAAAAAAAAAAAATTAGGTTAACGTTAGAATATGTATGTATTACTATAAAATTATCTAATATAAAATCGTAAAACAACTGATTTATAATTTGTTTCATAAAATGTTTTCATATATATATATATATATATATATATATATATATTTTTAATAAAGGGAAAGGGTGGAAAAATTATTTTTCCCCGGGGCGCATATATATTAAATGCACCACTGCTGCTGACGAATATTATCTCAGTTTCTTCAGTTTTAGCAAAACTTTGAGTCATTGACTTTTTATTTAACCATTTGTCCATAGTAACTGTACAAAGTATAAAAAAAAACGAATTTATTCGTTATTTGAAAAATAGTAAGATTTAAACTGCGTGCATGTATCGTATTCAATGTACCGTTTGTTACTGAAAATAATCAATTTATTTGAACGTCATACAGGTACTAATTTGTTTCAAATATATTGCTATATTTTCAATAATCATTAATCCGATTGCGTTGTGTTGACACATTCGAGCATAAGCATATAAAGAAATATTATTATGTCTATTGGTCGCAGAAATTTTTAATTGTCACAAACGCTGATAACAGTTTATAATAAAACTAAATAAATAATTATACATCAACCATAAGTAATTGAAAAACATGAAAAATATAACGCGATCCTACTTTTGGGTCGCGACTTGGGTTTCCAACTCTTATTTACAGATAAGCGGAAAATTTACGAGTATATGCGGGACATGCTTACAAATTTACAGAAACAAGAGAAAACGATTTTAATAATTTTTATTAGTTTTATTTAATATTTGAAATATTCATATAAATTTAACAGAATAATCGCTATTTTAAAGTAATCATCACAAATTTTTTTTTAAAATAAATTAGTAAATAAAGCACCTTGCCCAAATAAATAGGGTACATTGATTACCCTATCATAAGACAATTATTTTTTTCTTTTTGAAAGAGTGCTTGTGTACTGAATACTGAATTGAATCTATAAATACCACCAATTTTTGATTAAACCGGTACGTGCAATCGACTCTGTCGGAATTTCGGATGGAAAATAGTTTTAAATGCGCCCAATAAGAATGTAAGGCTTCTATATAAAAATATTTATACAGGTTTACCAAAAGCGGGACAGTTAGCAACCCTAGTCGCGACCCACAGTTTGGGAACTTCTGTTCTATAGTAACTATAAATGTAATTAAAGCTTAAGAAATTAAATTATTTTCCATTTAATGTTTTTCCTTTACATTGCACATTATTTTAAAGATGTATACATCATGTATGATGTATACACCTTGATACCTCCTTTATATTTATTTATTATATACAATTATTCAACTATTTGATTTTTTTTAGCGTAACCCGGCAGCGACGGGTAATTCAGCTAGTAATATTATCATTAGGTATATGATGAATTATGATTAAATTAAAAAGTAAATTGTGGAGCAGGTTTTGGGCTTGATTAAAACTCAGTCAGTTAAATAATTATTAATTTTCAATACCCCACGGCGCAGCGTGAAAATAAAAACTCAGACGTGTTCTCAAATAATATTCTACATTAGTATGCAAGTAATAAAATATAAAATTAGGTAAATGAAAAAACATTTAAATATCAAATAGATGGCGGCATCGCATTATTTCCGAATTTTTATCTTTTTGTATTTTTTTCCACTATTTAATTTAGTATATGTCTCGGTTCTTTTATGTTTGTTAACTCCAGTTGTTTTACATAAAGTAGACAGGCGATTTTGGGTAAAAGAAATTCCAAATAAAGCCAAAGTATTGTATGAATTATAATGAATGTATTTTTTTCCTTTTATTAAATCAATATTTCATACTAGGTTAGGTATAATGACTAAATTTACGTTTTTAGTTTTTTCTCCATATTTTACCTAATTGGGTAAACTTTTTTATGATGACATGGTTTTTTTTTGGCGACAGTTTTAGAATAATAAAAGATAACATTAGTAATACATTATATGCTCCTACTCTGTTATCCATAGTATAATAATAAATAATATGAAAATGTTTCTTCAATTTATATTATTATAAATTATAATAAACATATCCTTTATACGTGGCCGTACAGTAAATACATATTATTAATACATCATATGAACACAAAATTAATCCAAGACCATTTCCTTCATGAAACTAAGAGCTCACCCTTTTCCTGGTTTTTTTTCCGCCAATTTCGTCGAAATTAATGATACATGCTCAAACCATGTTGGTTCACCGAAAATGAAGTGCCTTAGATCATAATGACTGCTTTCTTTTACATAGTATATTGGACTAAGGTACGGTTATATGGTACAGTAGATTTTAGTCCTTTGATATGTAAAATTAATACATAGTGAATCCTAATATTTATTTCAGATAGGTACATTAATTTATTATATAATTGGTATACATTCTTAAATATCGAGCGTAATTATTAATAAGTAATAACTAGGGCCCGGAATTGTATGCATTCGCATATATTTATATATTAAACTAAAAAGTAGCTAGGTGAGACAGAAATTTGAATCTTAATCTAATGTGTAGGTATGCGAAATTAAATTTGGCATAATTTTGCATACTTGAAACATTTCAAATTATTATGCATATTTTAACATTTTTCTTTAATATAATGCATATACTCGTATGGAATAAAATATTACGAAGTTATTAATATTATTATTTATTACTAAGCACAAGTCCATCGTAAATTCCGTGAATCTTGCAGTTATATAATATGATTTTTGTGTTATAATAAGATAAGATAGTTTGCTAAAAGTACCAATATGACAGTAATTCTCTAGGTAATTTTAAAAATATTATAAAAATCCGCTTGATTTGTTCAAATTGATTTTCGTTTCTGACTTTTTGTTTAGATGAATGAGTTTTCAAAATACAATTTAATTTCAATACAACATACAGTTCCATACAGTTCAATAAAATATATAAAATAGAGTTTATATATTTTAAAGTATATTTTTTGTTGAATATTAATTATTTAATGGATTGTATACATTTTAAAATTAAATTAATTTAATAAATAAATATGCAGTTTTGTTTGCATATTTTCGCATATTTTGAGTGCATATTTAAATGATAACTATTGCATAGATGCATGCATATTTCGTACGTTTATAGTGCATATAATTCCAGGCTCTAGTAATAACAAAGAGTGACTTTTTTTTTTTTTAAAAAAAAAGAATATTTTAGTTTTTGGAGTGAAATACTTGTATGAGAATATAAATAAAGATTTAGGAGTAATTTAAATTATTAAATCATGTAAATATTGAAAGAAAACTTATAAGCTAAGAAAAAAAAAAAATCAAAAAATTATTTGCTATACTTAGAATCATAGTGATATAACATTGAAAAAAATCTAAATGTATTACCTGCACTAAATAATTCAATATAATATAATATTATTTATTGTTTTGATATTAAACAAATACCTATTTTTTATATTTTTGAATTTTCAATTTTAAGTGTATAAATCATGTATTATAATTCCACAACACTTAAATTTTTTTGGGACCTTACTTCATATTAATTAAATTTAATAATTTTCTATTACCATTTTCTATTTTTTCAAATTTTTAATAAAATTAAAGCTTTTAAAATAGATGTTAAGTATAACAATTATGGATCAGTAAAAAAAAAAAAAAAAATGTATAATAATAACAACCTAAAGAAATTAGTATTAACATTTATTTTTAATTTTGAAATAACATACTTCAAAACACTAATTTTAAGGGTATTTACAAACAAAATTAAAATTATTTTTCCATTCCAGTTCTAGTTTTTCTATTTAAAAATGTATATAAATATTTTATTCTCTTTTGCATTTGAGTCCATTTGGTTGGTCTAGCTAGTGGTAATATACCATGTTGTAACATTTTCCTTTTTCTTAATAATACTTGGAATTCATTACCTTTTACTCCTCTTAACCAGGATGGTACATTGTATAATACTCTAACAGGATGTACACCATCATTTCCTAAAATATCAATATAGTCATTCTGACCAAAAAGAGCTCTTCTTTCATTCCAAATATCTTTAGGTCTATATATAGGCATAGGTAGTTTGTTTAGTTCATCAGCTGACCGTGGTAATAACCCTGACTGAAGTATTTTGTTGTCATCATAACCATATCGTCGAATGATTGGTCGAGCACCTTGTTGATTTTTCCAATAACGATGACGAATTGATTGGATGTTGATTTTTGAATATGTAAATTTAAGAGTATTCAATAATGACTGCATCATAGTATATCTACAACAAGAAATATTTTAATTAAAATAAAACTATGGTAAACATTAATAAAAATAATTGAATAACATATATTTTAGATTAGTTAAGAGAGGTATTAACTAGTTAACACTTACAACTAGATAGATTAGTGGATTGACTATAATTTTATACACTAAAATATCTTATATATTTAAAAAATTAAAATATTAGAACCGACTTAATAATAATAATTGTTGTGATACACAATCACGCAGATATACGATGTAATATATGATAGCTGATATGATGGACATACATATATACATAAAAAAAAAAAAAATATAGTCATATGAAAATGTTATTATAGATTATGGTGTTGATAAAAATCAGTGTTGGCATTTCAAGAAACTATTTTACATTTTAAGTGACTTAGTACTACTTAGATTAGAATATTCTACTACTCATAACCATAATTTTAGCTTGAAAAAAAGTATTCATAATGTGAAAAATAGAAATAATGATTTAAATTAAATCGTTAAACATAAATATAAAAGAATATATTAGAATATTTACAAATAAATTCAAACAATGAAAAATGTTTCAAGCAATAAAAAGTGATTAATTTGTTTAAATAAAAGAATAATGACATTAATAATTAATAAGTTCATTTTAATTTAATACATATATCTAAAACAAGTAATATACTTATATTTTAATTATTCAATAAACTTTACACAATAAGTATTCCAGTAGTTATTAAACCGTTAACTAGAACACATTTGATAATAAAAATGTGAATAATATACACAAATATATATTTTTTGTTTCTATGGTAACAATATAACATTCTCTACCAACAAATATTAAACACATTAATGGCTAGCATTTGATTGTACTTGAAGTTTAGGTAGTTAAAAAATACAAACAATAAATGTTAAAAATTGTTTCAAGTCATTTATTTTTTAAATAAAAATAAATAATGGAAAAAGATACTATGATTGAACTTACAGAATTAAATCATATTTTGTATAGTTCTAAAACACATTCAAAAGATAATTTAATTGAAGTAAGTATAAATTTATGTTTAAGAATTTTATATATACATAAAAATAAAAAATAAATAAAATTTACTTAGAGAAACTGATATCAGATGCAAGTATAATAGTTTCCATGCTCATATTTGGACTTAGACTATCGGCTCCTTAAGCCCTCTAATTTATATTTAAATAACCAGTGGCGGATAGGCCCACCGGGAATTTGGGATTTTTCCGGTAGGCCCCACCCCATATTTATATATGGAGGACCTTAGCCCTTTCACCGAGTTCTGTACTTAATTGAAGATATATTTGTAAATTTTAATCACTATCAAGATTTATTTATTTTTATTATAATATAAGAATGTACGTACTTATTTACAAATATTTAAAAGATATTATAATAAGTAAGATGAAGGTTGAAGTTATAAATATAAAATAAATAACAAAACGATTTTATTTGAAAAACTGCGAATGCTAGCTGATAGCTTGATACGAAAAAATACATATTTTGTTCGTTCGTCTCGCGCCTATCATATACAGTGGACAAACCAATCTATTTTTATAAGCTTGAATTACAAAGTCGCCGCATCACCTTCACCGCACGTGCCGCGGCAATGCGTATACTGACATCTATAACAGCATGTTTTCAATTTAACTTAATATTAATTTTTCTTTTTGTTTTAATTGTAGAAAATGAGCCAAAAGAATTTTTTACTCACCAAGCAGATAATACTATTAGACCTGTCAAGTGTTGTGTTGTTTGTTGTTTTAGTATTTTAATGAACCATAATTTGTACACTAATGCTTATCCGGCTCTGTATTTATCTTACAAACTGCTTTTAACATTTTCAGTAACACAAGTAGGTTGTGAGCGTAGTTTTTCAAAATTAAAATATGTTAAAAATTATTTGAGAAACTCTATCACTCAAGACCATTTAGAAAGTTTCATCCTCATGAATGTAGAAAAAGAAATTTTAACTTCTATTTGCCCTGCTACCATAATCGATAAAGTTGCTTTAAATAGTAACCACATAATAATATCATCCCAAATAAAACTCATACTCTCAATATCACTAGCCCTCTTCCCATGGCCCTCCCTGCTAAACATACTAGCCCGGGTGAAATTCAATACATCATCCGTAAACTCCCAGCCAAAAAAGCCCCTGGACACGACCTAATAAGCAACTTAATTGTCAAACACCTCCCTGAAAAATCTATCATTCTTCTAGCACTAATATTCAACTCCATGTTTCGTTTATCCTACTTTCCTACAGCCTGGAAACATTCAAACATAATACTAATCCCAAAACCAGACAAACCGCCTGATATCCCATCTTCCAATAGACCAATCTCTCTCCTCCCCACACTCGCAAAAATTTTTGAAAAAATACTCCTCAAAAGGCTACTTCCACTATCGGACAAATTCAACATCATCCCAAACCACCAATTTGGATTCCGCTCCAAGCACTCCACCATCCACTAACTCCACCGCACTGTCGACCAAATCTCCACCAGCATGGAAGCAAAACATTATTGTGCAGCTGTACTCCTTGACGTGGCTCAGGCCTTCGACAAGGTGTGGTATGAAGGACTTCTTTTCAAACTTAAAAAATTCCTCCCTGCCCCTTATTACCTTCTTTTAAAATCATATCTCGAAAATCGCACCTTCTGTGTTCGCGTTAATAACAGCTACTCGCCAAAATTCCAAATACTAGCTGGAGTCCCTCAAGGAAGTGACATAGCTCCCTTCTTATACTCTATTTTCGCCCACGACACTCCGACCTCTTCACACACATCATTGGGTACATATGCTGACGACACGATAATCCTGGCTTCCAACAACGACCCACAGATAGTATCTCTCTGGCTACAAAATCATCTTAACTCGATTCAATTATGGTCAAACCGATGGAAGATCAAAATAAATGAAGCCAAATCATCCTTTATCACGTTCTCTTTAAGACCAGGCGACTGCCCCTCTGTATTGTTCAATAACAACCAAATTCCAACCACCCCGATAATAAAATACTTAGGTCTAACCTTTGACAGACGTCTCACATGGGCTCAACACCTTAAAATCAAAAGAAAGACAGTCAACTCCAGACTCCATCTACTACGCCCACTTCTTAAATCTAAGACAACACTAACTAA
The DNA here is from genome assembly GCF_003268045.1 of Sipha flava. Classification (NCBI taxonomy): domain Eukaryota; kingdom Metazoa; phylum Arthropoda; class Insecta; order Hemiptera; family Aphididae; genus Sipha; species Sipha flava. Next base: position 152,240 of record NW_020273540.1, on the reverse strand, counting down.
TAAACTACTAATATACAAAGCCATCATCAGACCTGTTTGGTCCTATGGCATCCAGATTTGGGGCTCTGCCAAACCCTCCAACACGCGAACAATTCAGGCTTTTCAGTCCATCTGTCTGAGACAAATTGTCTCCGCCCCATGGTTTATCACAAACAATAATCTCCACAAAGATCTCAATATTCCGTCGCTCTCACAACTAACAAAGTCTCACTACGTCTCATTTCACTCCAAGCTAATCCATCACTACAATTCTTTAATAAAACGCCTATCCTCTCGAACAATCCCTGATAACCCTCCAAGACGTCTAAAACGCTCCTGGCCTAGAGACCTTCTAATTTAATCTGTCGGGTGGCACTACTGAGTGCCCTCCCACATTTGTCACTCTCGATATGTAAATACTATGCTTATATCAAAATTACTAAATTTACTTAAATTGCTGTATAGATTGTAATTATATTTTAATAAATAAAAAATTCTTAATGTGTAAAAAAAAAAAAAAAATAGTGAAGCATTAAAAAAGTTACTACTGTATTAATTTAAATTAGTATACAGTTATATATACCTATTCAATATGATTTTCAACATTAAAAACTCTAAATAACTAATACTAATTAACTAATAACTAATTAACTAGTAATTACAAGTACTATGAGTAATTTGTAAATTATTATATTGTAATATAATATGTTGCGAGCGGCTTATTTTTTATGGGGCCTAGGCTATCTAGGCCCTTCCAATTCCTTCCCGGTAAAAAAAATATATACCTATCCACCACTGTAAATAACTGAATCCTTTACCGGATTTAGGAAATTTGACATTCAGGACTAATAAAAATGCAGTTCCCTTATATAGGTGGAAGTATGGGGTTTATGATTTTTTTTGTTTGCCTGAGACCGTATACCCATTTGCCTCCTAGATCCGATATTGACTAAACCAATATATAACATATGATTAAAGCATAAAAATATTAATTTTTAAGTTTCTACATTGTCCTAGCTTATAATTAATTTTAAGATTATAATAAATGGTAAAATAAATTCTACATAGTAAACTATAGCATAGTTTAATTACCGAAACTGTACTATAAAAATATTTATCTGTATGTAGAAAGAGGACATTTGTTAATTAATAGTTGATACTGAAACATACTCTACAGTCATGAAATAAATTATTATAACATTCGAATTAATAATTAATTATAATATAACATTAAGTTAACATAATAAATAATTTATGTTTACTTAATATTATAACATAAGATAACAATTAAAATATTCTGAATAGGAAGAATTAGATTTATAAATAAAATATAATTATAATTAGCATGAGAAACAAAAAGCCTCACGAGTAACTCTTTAAGATACCTTTAAGGTAATGAGTACCTAATATATTTATATTAAATACAGCTTGTTAAGTTATAACATTTATAATGCTATTACCAGATAAGATAGACAAATTTCATACTAAACTAACTTATATTTTAATACCATAACAATTATATAAATTTAAGGTAATTGCACAGTAAATTATGAATTTTTATTAAATATTATTATAATTTTATTATAAATATTAATTTATTTGGTAGTCATAATATACTTGTAAATAAACACTTTTTTATATTTTACTTTTCAGAAACCACCAGAAATTAAGCCAAGAAAAAAAAAATTATTACATTTAACTGATAATCAGTCTACAAGATCTAGTTCTAATAGTAGTGAGAGGTATTAATTTCATGAAATGTTTAATAATTATGAGTCTTACATAATTAATATTTTTAACATTTGTTAAAATAATGATTACCAAGATATCATTTAATGTTTATATAATTTCTTATAGGAACTATTAAAAAAATAAAAAATACTTGAACATTTAAAATGTTAAAAATGTTTACTCACAAGAATAGTTAATTATTATTTAAAATAACTACCTACTGCAGTGGCGCAACTAGAGCTAAAATTTTGGGGGGGCTGTAGCCCCACCTGACATTACATGAAAGGTAACCCGTGGGGGCGTTGCCCCCACACCCCCATATATATTCACTTAAAAATATAAAACATACAAAAAAAAAAAAAACAAATATTTATTTACTCAAGTTTCATTTTTTTTTTATTTTTTGTTAATAAATAGTTTTAATATTACATCGATTTTAATTTCAATATCTTTTTCAATATGAAGTATTGATAGATTACTGAACCGATCTTGGTTCATTGTGGAATTTAAATATGTGTTAATCCACAATAGTAATATAATGTCTGTATATTATAGTTTCAGTACATACTAAAAAATATACAGTAAAATGTTATGTATAACAATTAACAATCGTACCAATGTATCGATAAACATTGTTTCAAACAAATATAGGCAAATGATATTTAGTATTTACCATATTTTATCATAGGCAATATAAAATAATTTTACAATTTGGAAAAAATTTAATTTATTAATTTTTTTCTAAAAACAATAAGAATTACAGTTGAATTTTAAAAGGTTTATTATTATTATACGAAACAATTGAATAATTTATTTTGGGGGGCTATCACAAATTTAGGGAGGCTAAGCTCCCCTCCCCTAATTACGCTTATGACCTACTGTATTATTACAAAAATGATAATTGGATCCTTGGTTTAATAATGTAAAAAAGAAGTAACAAGAATGTATAAAACTAAAACTTGCATTAAGTATATAGATTATTATAAATATTTTTAACTCAGAAAATTGGGAAATTTTTATAGGAATGGTTCAGAATTATCTTCTATTAGTCATACTTCATCGCTACTATCTCATAGTTGGCAAAAAATTGAAAGTAATTTTTTGAATTTTATTATAATAAAATGTTATGTAATTGTAATTTCATTTTTATCTAATTCTTTAATAATAGATGAAAATAACAGACCTATACCAGTACCTCGTCCTCGTTCAGTATCAAGTATTAAGTCCACAAGTACAAATGGATTTAGTGAAAGTATATCTATTAAAAGTTCAACGTCAAATAAGAACAATGTAGAAAATAGCCGATCAGTAACACCTGAGAGTATGTCTATTGACTTGAGTGATACTGATATTACAGATAATTCAAGCAAAATTGTACCATTAAAGTATAGTATAATAAAATTTAATTGATAAATAAAACATTCATTGTTTAAAAATTGTATGATATACTGTTTTATAATTAATGTTTGTAAAAAGTAATAATGCTTAAAATAGTATGAACATTGTATTAGAAATGTCCAAAATGATTAAATTTATACATATATCTAAAATGTCATGATTTTCAATTAATTAGACACATTTTATAGCTATATAGTACTTTTGATAAATAGTTGAATTACTTATAATTATAATAGAAATTTGAATTAAATATTTTTTTAAGTATAATTTTTATGTGTATAATTTGATTAGAACAAAAATAAAAGAAAACAAAATTACTGAATTGCTTATCAGAAAAAATGTGCTTGGTTCGAACAATTTGAATGAAGAAAAAAAAATGTATAAATCTTGGTCTCATTATAGTTTAAATTGTATTAAGAAATTATATAATAAAAATATGCATTAGGTAAAAGTGAAATCCATAGACTTGAAATTTGTGTTCATCGAACAGATGCATTAAAAGTTGATACAAGAATAAAACATCCAAGTGTTATCATTTATATTGTTGATATGTCTACTTGGGAATATTTTAAAAAAGAAGATGTAAATGCAACCAATCATGAAAATACTTTTATTGATCCAATTAGAACAAAAGAATTTGATTTCAAATTTCACAAGTAATGTATTTATTTATATTTTTATTTAAATGCAATTAATTAAATATACAAATCTAGAAAAATAATACCAAATTGGGATGAAAAAATAATTTTTACTGAACAATATGAACATATAATAACAGAAAATACAGTAATATTATTTGAGATCGTAGACTTTTCCGGAAATATTCATCCTCCAATTGCAGTGAATGATTGGCATCGAATAGCTTGGGCATTTATTAAACCTATCGGATCAAATGGAATTGCAAACACAGGAAAACAAATTAGAATACAATTATATAAACCTGGTCCAAAATTAAAGGTTTTTCACAAAAATCAGCCATTGGTATCTGATATTATATGATAAAATAGAGGTAATATAAGCAAGGAAAGTTAATACTTATTTGTTTTAGATAGTACATTGGTTGAAAAAAGGAAAACTTAAAAAATATCCAAGTACTCTTTATATTAGTTTAAATAAAGGAATATACTCAGAAGTAATGGAATCTGAAAATAATCAACGTGATTTTATTTCAAATAAAAGTTGTAGTTTACAAAAAAAATTGAATTCTTACTCGATTAGCTCCAGTTTAGAAACGTGTCAAGTATAACATAAATAAATCTTATTAAACAATTATATAAATTATTATATTTACTTATATATGCTTAGAGCTGTGATATTAAATGGAAACGTTTTCCTGGTCAAAAATGTAAAATACCAAATTCTGAAATTGTGAAACTTCAACCCAATTTAGAAGGATGTATGTACTTGAAATTTAGTTATGATGGATTAAAGCTCGCAGTTGCAACTGGAAAATATGTATGTATCTATTCAGTACCAGAATACAAATTACTCAAACAGTTAATTGGTCATCAAGGTAAGTAGCATTGCACATAGCTTGCATTACATAAGTAGCTACATGTATACATGTATATTTGTGGATTAATTCATTTTATTAATTTCAATCGTGTAAATTCAGTATTGAAATCATTAGTAAAAGGGAGTTAATACATTAATGTAATTAAATTTTATTTTTTGTATTTTTAACAATAAACATAGACATTTTAGTTTTTTAAAATAAAATACCCAATCTAAATAAGTGACAATTGAGAAAGTTATTTTGTTTTTCTTTATTTATCTAACTATTTTTTTAATATCTAGTTTTTAAATTTATAATAATCACATTTTAAATAAATTATATTAAATTATAAAAATTATTTTATATTTTTACAGGTTTAATATACACAATAAGGTGGAATAATGACAATAATAATTTAATAACTACTTCTTCAGATTATACTGCATGTGTATGGACATTAAAAAACAATAATCAAACAGACTTCCAAGTATAAAAACTTTATCGATAAACAATGAAAAAAACTTTAGTAAAATTATTATTTTTAGATTCTTCCACATCCATCATATGTATATTGTGCTGAATACCATAATGATGTAATAATAACCGGATGTTATGATAGTATATTACGATTATGGACTTCCACTTGTAGTAAATGGACACTTTGCCAAGAGATAGAATTACATAAAGGTTTTATAACTAGTATTGCTCAATTAAACAGTATGGTACTTTCAGCCGATAGCCATGGGATGATTATTGATTGGACACTCATAAATAATAGGTAATAATATTGATGAATCATAACATATTAAAAACAAAAACATAGTATATGATTTAATGGCTTTAATCAATAGCATTAAACAAAAACAAATTTAAATGTATAATAATATATTATAATATATTACATTTATAGATAATCATTAATGTATTTATTCATTATTTTAGACTAGAAGTAAGAAGAATTATATCAGTACCAGAAATAAGACAAGTAATAATTAGCAACATAATTCTACATCCAGCAGGTAAACGATTATTAATTCAGACTAGAGATAGTATTTTACGCATGATGGATTTATATACAACTGCAATTATACAGTGGTTTAGGGTACGTATTTAAAACTAAATTTAAGCATTTATTTTATGAAATTAAAAATGTAATCATAATTTAGGGTGGGGTGAACAACAAAGTACAAACAGGATGTGTTTTAAGTCCTTGTGGTAATCTTGTGTTTAGTTGTGGTGAAGACGGTCTTGTTAATGTTTGGGAGGCATATACTGCTAAGCAGTTAGCCTTTTATACTAATCGACAAAACTTATTATCAGCTACTAGTGGTGCAGTTGATTATCATCCTTATGATCATATTATAGTATTTGGGGTATACACTCCAAGTAAAAGTTCACCAATATATATTGCTCAATATAAAAAGTAAGTAATTTTATGTTTTAATTTGTTATAATAAGAAACTACATTTGAAATAATATAAAAACAATATTTTTGTTATTTATATTAAATAGTCATCTTTCAATATTATAGAGACAAAGAAACAGATATAGGTTTGAGATTTTTAATTCCAACAGAGCACAAACAAAAAATATTTGGAAATATTAACTATCAGAAAACAGACGAAGGATGTTTAAATAAATTTAAAGCAAACCAAAGTGATAACCAACGAGTGATACCTTTAGTCAATATTATAAAGAAAATGGATAATGTTTTAAATTCATATAAAACTAATGAACTAACTGTAACAAAACTGTAGGTATCTAATGCTCAAATTAAAATAATACAAGTATTTCATGTGTGCATAATATTTATAATTTATTATATAATACTATAATAAATAATTTATAAATAATGTATTTCGTAATTTATAACTAGTAAAGATAATGTGGTTTAAAATAAAAAAAGATTCCATTTGATCTTCTTGAGCAGACCTATTCCTGTAAATAATAGAATCTAGTGTTTTCTCTTCATTACTTTGCTGAATAAACAAGATATTCATTGTCAACATGTATAAAAGGAATTGAAGGACAGACATTTGAAGATAATTTTGACCGTAACATGATTCATTTGATCAAAATAAATATATGTATGTAAACATATGCCAATAAAATTTAACACTTCTTCGAATTTAACTGTTCAACTTCTAAAAATTGAAACAGACAAATATAATGTACCATATTTGCATGTATTATAATTTCCATTTAAAAATTGATGTATTTTTTTTTTTAGTACAAGATAAAAGAGCAGATTTGTAATAATAGTTTCAACCAATAATTATAATACCATTAAAAATTATTTAAATATTGACAAATTTAAAGATAAACTAATATTTTTGGTGGATAATTCAATTAATAGTTAATACTACATTATTACTACGCTCAAAAATATGGAAATTGTCCAGGTCACAAAATAATACATTAATTATACGAGAATATTTTTAGGGGTCACATATGCATGATCTCATATAACGCCAGAAGTGTGTTTTAACATATTTATTAGGGTAAGATTATTTTCCAGAAACAAAAACGTGGAGGTCTACACAGTTCCCATCATTTTAAAACAATTTAAACATAAAACGTGTTATAGAATCAAGTAAGTGTACAATTTACATGTAAATATACAAAAATATATTTATTCTATAAAACAGGTATGTACAAAAAAAAAAAAAAAAAAACAATAAAAATAAAAAATATAATATTATAATATAAAATCAAATTTTTCGGTAATCGTGGGGATTACCTGCGACACTTAGTCAGCAAAGGGATGTCAGAAAATTTTATGAGTCGTGTAAATTTATACATTTTTAACAAGGCATTTGATAAGGAGTTCATTAAGAGAATAGTTTGAATCCGATTATTTACTACATAGTTTAACCAGTCTTATAAAGACAACTGTGATTTTAAATGATTTTTACATTTCACTGTTCGTAATTCCAATATAAATGAGCAATAGGAATATATTTAAATTTTTCAAACTGAAATCGTTATAAAATTAGTGACCAATCTTTTTTTTTTTTGATGTTGCGATTTTAATTATACAGAGGGTCAAAAAAGTCTCCATACATTAATGTTAAATTTTTTCCATTATATATAATGATAATTAAAAATTTAAATAATTTTATATTTTTAATAACAATTTATTAGAAAATACATAAAATTATGTTTTTAGATAAATGAAGCATATTAATTATTTTATTATTTACATGTATAATTATAAATAAATGTAGAAAAATAACAACAAAAAAGTTTCCGTACAACATAACATAAATATTTTTAACTTTATACAATATAATAATATATATATTAATAATATCAATTGCTGACGCCCTAAGTAATGATGTTTCTAAATTAATAATAAATCTATCAACAATTCAACGTGATCGAATTAGGTTTCGAGAAAATAAAACGATTGAACTTCAAAAAAAATTTAATTTGCTAGAAAAAGAGTATATTGTCTTACATTGAGATGGAAAAATTCTACCAGATATTACATATGGAAAATCAAAAGTAGATAGGTTACCTGTAATTGTTTTGTTTGAGGGAATAACTCAATTACTTGGTGTGCCAAAGCTCAAAAGTGGTACTGAAGAACAACAAGCAAATGCAATATTTGATATTATAAATGATTGGGGTGTAACAAATAAAGTACAAGCTTTATGTTGTGACACGACGGCATCAAACACAGGTCGCTTGAATGGTGCCTATATTATATTGGATCAACTGATATTAATTAATAATTAATATTTATAATTAATCTTTTATATTTACCTTGTAGGCGACATATATTCGAATTAGTGCTAAGAAGTGTTTTTGAAGTTAAATTAAAAATAAATACTATTGGTCCTGATGTTCCTATTTTTAAAAAATTCCAACAAGCCTGGCCCGAAATTGACTTAAAAAAGTATGAAATTTGAATAAATTATGCATTTGTAAAATCTATAGTTGGAAAAAATAAATCTCAAATTATAGACTTCTGTTTACAAAATTTAAAAAAAAAAAACAATGTAGAGATGATTACAAAGAAATTCTAGAGTTGACTATTATTTTTCTAGGTGAAAACCTACCAAATGGTATATTGTTTCACTATCCTGGTGCTTTTCACCATGCCAGGTGGATGTCAAAGGCAATTTATTTATTCAAAATATATATGTTTCGAAAACAATTTAAACTTAATGTTCGAGAAGAAAATGCATTTCGAGATATATGTATTTTTCTAGTTACGATATACGTAGAAGCATGGTTTAGATGCCCTGCTGCAATCGAAGCACCTTATAATGACTTTATATTTTTAAAAAAATTAATCGAATACCCAGATAAAGCTATTCCTGAAACAGCTGCACATAAATTTTGTGGACACTTATGGTATCTTGCGCCGGAAAGTATAGCCTTATCATTTTTTGATTTTCGGGTGCCAACCGAAATTAAAATTAAAATGGTCGAAGCACTTAAATCAACGCAGAACAATGATGATACAATTAAAAAAATTGTTTTGAGTAAAGAAGGTATAAAAACATTTATATAAAAAGAATTACATGAATTTGTATCACCAGAAACAGTCAACTTTTTTTCAAGATTTAAAATTTCAGCCGACTTCATAGATTTCCATCTGGATACTTGGAAAGAAAGAGAAGACTATAAAAATGGAATTTATATTTTAACAGAGTTATCAGTCATAAATGATGTTGCAGAAAGAGGCGTTAAGTTAATTCAAGAATACAATAATATACTGACGAAAGACGAAAATCAAAAACAATTTCTACTACAAGTTGTAAATGATTATACAAAAAATTACCCTGACTGTAAAAAAAATACATTAATTCGTTCATAATTAATAGATATTTTATTTGAATATAACGCATCTAATTTTCACATTGTATTACTCCATTGAACCACTACCTATTTATTTTTAATGACATCAATATTTAATATGTACTTGTGTAGATGAACGACTTTTTTTTAAGATTAAGTTTTTGACAGAAAATAATAGATTTACGAGAAATTTTATTTGAATATTTTTTATAGAGAATACCTAAATTTACAATTTAGGTTCTATACAATTTTATACTAAATGCAATATATAATGAATTAAATCAGAATAATACTAAAACTACCATATTTGATGAATATTCAACCCTCTTGCGGCACCTGAAAGGGGTTATTAATCATCACCAAATTTAACCCACATAACTTTCGCATGGTAATGAAAAAATTGGGGGGGGGGTGAGAAATCAAAAATATTTAACTTTCTTAACCCCCCTACTATATAAGGGCCACCCTAATATATATAACAGGATTCTCGTGCAATTGCAACTTTTTTTCCTTTGCTTTAAATCATATAAAAACAAATTATAAATCCGAATCATGAGAAGCAGATTAATTTAAACGTAGTTTTATTTTGCACGAAATTGCACGTTTTGCACTTTTTATTCTAAATTGCACGATTTTGATTTTCGTTGCATGAAATTGCATATTCTGCATTTTGAAAATTAAACTAGATAATATATATATGTATATAGGTAGCCAGGTAGGTATATACAATTATATTACCTTCATACAGGTATGTACGTAAATATTGGTTTACAAAAGGAAAAAGTGAACCCAAGCTGCTAATATCCTTAGAATAACATAAATTTATTAGTGTTTCGTAGTAAAAATAAATGCTAGCAATTACTAATTAGATAATGAATGAAATCTCCGGCCATTAGAACTTTAGTGTCTGTCCGACTTTGTGTTTGAGTGTTTCTTAAATTGGTTAGTGTCGTGATAGTTTCATTACGAATAATTTACGTAAAAAATATAAACAAATTTATAAAATGCCAAAAATTGGGTCAAGTCTGTCGTCAAAAATTAAAACCTGGATATCAAATTACCCAGAGTTGAAATCTGATGGGAAATCTGTTTTCTGCGCTTCTTGTGAAAAATCAATAGGATGTGAAAGGAAATCTCAAATTGATGCTCATTGTAACACTAGTAAGAAACAATATTTTTATTTAAGAATTAGGTATCAATTTTTTATTATTATTTTTTCGTTAGCTATTCACGAGAATCAATTAAAACTATAATAAAAACAAACCGATATAACAACAAATTACAGATTCTTTTGAAACATCAAGTAGCCAAAACCAATTTTATATTGATTTGTGCCAGGCTTTAGTAGGAGCAAATATACCATTTTTCAAACTGCAGTCCCTACCGTTTAGATCCTTTTTACAAAAATATACAAATAAAAGTATACCTGACGAGAGCACACTCAGGAGAAAGTTTGTTTCGATTCGACTATGGTTAAAATTCGTCAAAAAATTGGAGAACATTATATATATGTCATGGTCAATGAGACCACTGATGCTAGAGGACTTTATATATGCAACCTTTTGGTTAGAATTCTTCACCAAGAAATTGATCCCACACCATTTTTAATTGCCAGTAAGGTTCTCCCTAAAACAAATTATGACACTGTCTCTCGATTTATTAACGACAATCTGATGAATTTTTTTTTCAAAATTCAGATTATCAGTATAAAGTGCTTTTCCTTGTAACATTTTAATAAATTTAAAATGTTTATTAATGCATTGGATGAAGACGTACAGACTATCAACAAATTTAAGAGAATCATAACTTCGGCGTCAATAATTTCTGATTTGACTTTCATAAAATCACACTTGTCAACTTTTCCCCAGGCGTTAATCCAGTTAGAAAACCGAAATGTGTCCCTCAATAAACAAATTTAAATATTTGAAACTATAGGAGAAAGTCTTAAAAAAATAAATAACGAGAAAGGACAAATTATGGCTTACAAATTTAACTCCGTTGTGGAAAAAAACACAGGCTACGCTCTCATAAAAAAATACGACTGCATAAATGGTACGAAAAATATAAATGTTGAACAACAGCCTGCAATCGTCGCTTGCAACAAAATGAGTCCTATCACTTCTGTTGAAGTAGAATGAACATTTTCCAAATTAAAAGACATATTGAGTGATAGAAGGCACAATTTTTCTGCACACAATTTTGAAATGTATAACATTGTAAATTTTAACTCAATAAAAAAATTAATTTTTTTTTGTATGTATAATAGTTAAAATTAAAATTAAATAGCTTAACTCTGTTGGTATGGTTTTTTTTATATATGTATATATATCAATCTTTTAATTATTAATTACTCATTAATTTTTTGCTAATCCTGTAATAGTGTAAAAAACTGGATAAATACAGTATAATTCAAGCGTTTAAATCAATGTACTTTGAATGTTTACAAAATTTTGGAAAGTATTAAGCGATTTTAGGAAAAAAATACATTTTTGCGCGATTTAGGCACTTAACTGCATGTTTTTGCAATTTTTAAGTTATTAACTGCACATTTTTTTTGATTTTTACTGCATGAAAATCCGGTCTTTAGTTATAATCCTTGAATGCAATCGGATCGAACCGAGACCATTAGTGTGAATCGAGCTGTACCGTTTTCGCGCAGGTAGAATGAACACTCGCCAAGCCTTAAAATCCCCTCTATATAATCGCCGACGATAACCGACAAAATTTACCAGTTTCACATCGTGTTCAAGTGATATCAGTCGACGCGTCGCGACGGTTCGGATCGGCGTCTCAACTCACATATATAGTATTTAACAAAATTGTGGTGGGGCATGCGCAGCAATGACCAATTTTTGTTAGCGGTTGGTATTTTTCTCTCGTAGGAATGGAGATTTCTTGCAAATGTATATAATTATATAATGCGTATCGATTTACATGAAAAATAACAGATATTTTGTAGGTATAATTTTTTTGACTACACTAATATCGCCGTCTTATACATAAATAGTTTACTTGAATTAGCTCACGATTTCACAAAAGACAATTTTTATTCGTTTGCCGTCCGTTGTCATAATAGCTAATTGTCGCTTTTGTAATAAAAATACATGGATATTGCCACAGAAATTGTAATTTTTGCGTAGAATGCAAACCTATCATATGGGATAAGTTTAAAGACCTGTACAAAGATAGAAATAGAACCAAAAATTCTTAGGAAGAAATGTGTAATCATTAATTTTTCAATTAATATTTGGCCGCCAAAAAAAAATTATTAAGAAAACTACTACCAATTTCTTTAAATGATCTTCCCCTAAATACCATCTAGACAACATTTATATTACAAAGTTTCCATGATTGCGACGATTGGAGTAATCCTTCTGGACGAAATCGAGTATAAATATAGTACATAATGGAGCATACAGATCTTTTTAAAAAACCACAAGTCATAATTCATATAGTTTCACTCAAAATCTAAAATGTATGACTGTTGTTGCATACAAATTTAGCATTAACTATAAGTGAATACCAAGCGACTTTGTAGAAGTTTAAGAATTAAATGTACATTCATACAATCTGGGCATTCTCATTAGTTATAACAAATTATATTCATATTGAACAGGGGTGACAAATATAATTACGTCAGGACATCAATGATAATTGTCACAGCACTGATTTAATACCAGAAACATTCAAGCATTACAAACAATATGTCAACACACGAGTGCCAATCGCCCTTAATACATCACCAATAACTACTACAAAATGATTAATGGAAAAACGTTTCTATGTACTATCGACCTCTTCACTTCAAAATGAAACATCATTCCAATAGTCTAATTGCTCAACTCTATTCAATAAACTTCCTTATAATCCAGTCCAACGCCTTAAACCTGAATGATCTAAATAACTTTTAATTATACCCATGTTCAAAGTTTCTAATGTTAAACACTTAAACGTTAATTAACGCTCTATTTTTTTATCGTAGCATTTATAGAACTTATATATTACACACAGTAGAATGAATTATAAATAATTGTTGAAAATTCACATAAAGTATCTATCAAAAATAAGAGATAAAATCAATATAAAATGTGTAGGTACATGGTAAGTTTTTACTATATGTCTTTCTACATAAGTCTTTACACTATCATTCCTTACAATTACTTTACATTTATTTACATATTTTTATTTTTGATTATTTAATATTTTGTATTTTAAACAGTTTATGAATTATTTTTTTCATCCTACAAATATGCGATGAGTATACCGTAGTAAAACCGAGTATTCAATGATAAAATGTCTGAAAATATATTATTAATGTTGTTGTGATGATTAATATTCAAGGTTTTTTCAAATATAAGATAATTCATTTCCTTTAATAGTTTTTAATGCATGCTCTGAAATTGCCTGTTCTTGTGTGATAAATATATACAAAATATATTTTAAAAACTTCGCATAAATTATATTTTAATTTAAGTGGGGAAACCAGAATGGAAATTATTTGCATTATACTTATTCACTATATTACAAACTACAAGCAGTCGTAGAAGCGAATAGATTATAGAAGTGCGATGTAATGTTTATTAAATATAAAACTATATACGTATAAATATATTTTTGTTGTTTTTACATTAATAACCTAACAATAATGCATTTTGTTCAAAGTTGGAAGATATTGAAAGTAATCGGTGCTTTTATAATTGCAACTTATTGCCAGGCACTCAACCAAGGTTTGTACGCAGTGTAAAATATTTTTTAAAATTTGTCTTAAAAATTGTCTTCAAATGTATACATGTGTCATGTAATATATATATGATTATATAAATGTATTTGCTACGTTATCCGTTTATGAAATAAAGCCCTGTTTCAGAAGAACTTATTAGGACACAGTATAAAATTTAAATATAATAAAGCCAGTAGCATCCAAGTTGATATGTATGAGTATGTATGTATATGTATAAGTCTTTGTATGAGTTAATAAGTACATAGATACTTATAGTCACATTAAATAATGTCGAAATAAATACTTACTTTATTTTAAAAATACTGCAATTTTTTTTTTTATTTTATTGTATAATATAAGACAGTGATTTTTGGGATATTTTAATACAGTCGTTAAAATTTAGTTAATGTTTAAAATAAACCATGTTTAAAGTTAAACCATAAGACACAAATAAATATTTTAATAAAATCATTTAAATTACAGAATCGGAATAGGTCATATTTAAAAGTTAAACAAATTAATAGTAGTTAAAATTCAAGTTTATAAATGATAATGTTATAATAGTACCTATATAAAGATATAAAATAATAAATATTACATCACTACATCTACAGTTAAGAGTAAAAAGAAATGTTTAGTTAAATCAATCTAAATTCTATCACACAATAATCCTTGATACTTACTTACTAACAACCCCTTACCCCCCCCCCCCCGCCAATGGATTATCCGTTAGATAAATAAGGATAAGTGTTGTAGGATATTCTACCCTACTCATACATTTTTATATACCCACTGACATAGTTCAGTCCTTCAATGTAAAAACTTTATTTTAATAAAGTTCTAATTAAAAAAATCATTAATTTTTCAATTTTTTTTCTTTGTATAATTAATAATCAATATTATTAAAATTATATAATGGTTCAAACTAAAATATGAAAATTAAAAACTTTATACTACGGTAATATTACAAATAAAACAAAACAGGTAATTTGTGATAAAATGGTTTATTCATATTTTGTGATATCTCTATAAAAAAAATACCTATCAATTTGGTCAGTTTGATTCCTGAACTCCTCTAGAAAATTATAACGTATCACAATTTTTTTATAATTTATAATCACTTAATGTGAAGTATAAATATTTAAAAAATATTTCCTCTTCATAATATTGTGTTATTAACCAAAGTCTTGGTACCACAAAAACATCTGAATAAAAAATAGGAACCAAGAAAACAAGAATATTTCTAATATTTTGAGTTTCAGGGAAGGTGATATGGATGTTATATTCCACTTTTCTGTTTTTTTATAATTTAATTATGTAGGAAAAATACAAGAAAATTAAATACATATCTAATTCGAACTAAATATTTTTCGTAAATAGTATACATCTAATACGAGTACTTGTCGGTTCTTATTTGCAATACTTACGTAATTCTATAATTCTATTCTATATATTTAATATATATTGTTTATTTATTTTTAAAATTGATCTCTTCTATTCAAAAATTATATCTATAATCTATACCAAGGCAGAGGTCTCCAACCTACGGCTTAAGCTTTTCAAAATGGCCCACCAAATTTACTGATATTTTGTCAATACAGACCCATGAGCAAGAATCGTCTAAGGTAGAGGTTCAAAATGATATATGTTATGTTAGGTAAAAATTAAATAAAAAAATACACGTTGGAATATCCATGATCAAAAATATCAGGATCGAAAATTAATAAATGTCAACTAATGTCTGAACAGCTTAAATAGCTGACTTGTTAGTGAAAATATGTTCTATGATGGCTACATTTACAACGATAATCGACAGTAAGTAGAAAATTAAATGAAAAAAGCGTCAAGTCAAGAAAATAATCACTGTTAAAACAAAAAATGACAACTATATATGAATTTTCAATTTAGATTAATTTTTATAGAATAAAAACTAGATATATTCTTAGTGAAAATGTATGTAAAAAGATTTTTAATGGGGATGTTAGAACCCCAACCTCCCTCCCTCGCGCACGAGCCTGTGTCAATATTATTCCTAAACTGAAAAAATATGCACGTGAAATTATTTCAATAATTAGATCCATTTACTTATATGAACAGACGTTTTCAAAAATAAAATACTTCAAATCTAGGTATAGTATTAATTTAAGTGACGCTGTTGATTGGAATAACAATGTTTGATACAAATTATCGAGAAATTTAAAAATACAAGCAATTCCAAACTTCTCATTAAGTAACTTACTTGTAACTCAATAAAATAAAATTTGAATTTTAAAAATATACATTTTTTTTAATACCGAAATAAATCTTTTCTATTATTATCTATTCTTAAACTTTATTATTTCACTATTCTTATAAAAAATACTGACCCGCGATGTCAAAGCGTTTCTCAGTTTTAGCCCATTTTAAAAAAAAGGTTGAAGATTTCTGGTCTACACCATTGGGAACTGTCATAGTATAACCAAATATAACAAAATCATAAATTTTTAAAATTATTAATAGATATTTGATTTAACTAACAAACTATTAGCTTAACTCACTAGTTCAAGGAATTGAATCTAACGACATGACCATAATTTTATTTTTATCTATATGGTTATTTCAACTTTATCATCATAACGACATTCTTGCAGATGTAATACTGTTAATACTAGTTTAAAGAAAAACAAGTCCATTTATATGTTAATTGCGCTTAATTTATTTATAATGGACATCATACACTTCTTCTGATTTCTCATGAACTGTGTTTAATACTTATACAAACATTATTATAATATTCTGCACTAATTCCAGAACTGTACTTTTGGTGATAATATGTACAACTACTTCGGTGAGCAAAAATAAAGTTTACAATATACTTATGTTTAACATAGGTAGGTACTAATATAGTACTTATACACAGTATACACAGTGATAGTTTTTAGAATTTTGTCTGGGGGTTTATTATCTTATAATATAATAAGACAAAAAATGTTTAACCCATAAATTATTTATTACTTAATATTTAATTATTAAATTTAATTCTTCTAAACGAAATAAAAAATAACATAGTATTTTAAACCTGAGAATCTCAAGCCAATAATATATCATAGCCTGAACTGAGCCTGACCAAACCCCTAAGATCCCTCCCCCTCGTAAAATCACCATTGAGCATACACATTATATTACCATAAATAATAAGAATTTACTAATTTATTACAATTAATTTACAATTCAATTATTGTAATACCCCTTTTTGCGCTAAAGATAATCAAAATGAGGTTATATTCATTTTATACATATAACTAGAGGCGGCTCCAGGGGGGAGCCCTAGGGGCCGAGCCTCCTCCCCCCCAAGCCCTTACCGTTTTTATAAAAAATTTATATTACTAACAAAAAATGCATACTATAATATGGACTATTATACGACACGCACAAGTATGTAGATAAAGCCATAGAGGTATAATGGTTGAAAGGAGTTTCTCTACACTTCGGAGATTTAAAACTTGGCTTCGTTCAAGGATGACTGAAGATAGACTATCAGCATTATGTCTAATTAATGTATATCATAAAGTAGATATTCTAGATTAAGTAGATCATATAATTGATATTTTTGCCAATTTTAAAAATAGACGACTTGAATTTGTGTTGTAAAAATTGTTGTTTTCTTTCTGCTATAAGATTTTGTAAAATTATAATTTGGCTCTCCCCCTTACCAAGGCTCTGGAGCCGCCCCTGTATATAACATATATTAAAAGACTAGAACTAGTGCTGAGTTGGGGGTACGCAGAGGGACTGAGTAATCCAACTAAATTATCAGCATATTCTAGCATAACCCTACTATTTTACTAAAAAAAGGACGCATGAGACGGTACTTTATTTAGGTTGAGTTTTTACAGAAATTCAACAAATTAATATTTTTATAAAAAACAAACCATTTACAAAATGTTTAGTTAGTTATACCTACTTAAAACATAAGTTTTTAATACAGCGGTATACGATAAAAGATAATAACCAAACCTCAATATCGCTTACTAATTACCATTACATAGAACGCCAGTAGTTTATTATTAATATTTATTTATTTTTTTTGTTATAATTAGAATTTTGGATTGACTTTAACTTCTTTAGACAAAAAACAAACATTCTACATTGATATGTACATTGAGGTCATGGTTCAAACTTTGAAAAGTGAGGGTATCAACCATAAGGGAGCAAACACAGTTATGTTCAGTTTTTAATTAAGTAAGGCGCAACATTTGTATGTGCTATCCCAGCAGAGGTGGAACTAGGAATTTTTACGCCCGGGGAAAATGTTAAAATTATGCCCTATCATAGACCAATAATCAAATACTCTTCTCGAGAATTTTTTTTTCTAATTATTAATATAAAATTATACTTATTGAGTTTTAATCTAATATCAGTATTCAACAAAGTTAAAAATATCAAATTAGTTGTTAATAATTACAAAAATTACATAAATACAATTTTACGCCCGGGGATGAATTTCCATCTTCCACCCCCTAGTTCTGCCTCTGGATCCGAGTACCTCTACTATTTTTTTCCAAATCAAGCATTGACTACAATAGTTAATTTTAATACATACATCTTTACAATTGTGGACTTGTTAAGTAACAAATACATTTAGTGACATCCTAACTACCAATAACACCATAGGACAACAACATTTTACACGTTCTACGGTTTTTCGTAGTTATGGTGTGCAGTGGCGCAACTAGGTGTGAGGTTTGGGCGTTGTGACCCCCCTCCCCCTCCACCCTAAATTTTTCTGAGGTTTTTATAAATTCTACTTAGGAAGAAAATGGTTTATCTTGAAGACGCCAAATGGCTGATTGAAGTTAAGTATGAATATTATTCGTAATATAATTGATAACAATAATAACATGACAATATGGAACGTTTTGTAACATTCCGTTCAACTTTACAACATCAGTAACCTTGCTACTACGATTTTTCGATAGTCGATTGTATAATACTTTTTTTTTGTGGTATCATAATATGAAATAGAAGTTAAACAGTTTAATTAGTAATTTCAATATTTTACTCATAAACTTAATTTAATCTTACTTCCATATCCGTACCAAACACCTGCTGAAAATGCTTAACATTCCAATCAATGACGGGCTTAAAGAGAGGGGGCCAGGAGGTCAGCTGACTAAAAGTGAATATTTTTAAAAAAGACTGGCTTTTGAAGACTTAATATAATTTTAAAGTGTGCCGTTTTTATAAGCTGACATTAATTGATGCAAATGTCCTAGTTATTCCCCCCCCTAAATAACGCCGCTGGTTTTATTGTATAGTTCAGTAAAACCCTATATTGTCGAACCTCATGTAAGACCGAATCCTCCATAAAATAAATGTTAATGTTTTCAATGATAATTATGAATACATTTAAAAACACATATTATATGATCAATGATCAAAGTGTTTTTGTTTGTTAAAAGGTATACATTTATAATCCAGTTTCAGTCCTAATAAGTGGCCTTACTGTAATAAACATTTTAATCTAGTCATAATTACTCGAAATTCTAAACAGATGAAATAACTATAAGTTTTTTAACTTTTAAATTATTAAATAAGATATAACAGAATTTATTTCATTTTAGTGCACTGATCATTCTAGTAATGCAATAATACGTCTTTTGAAAACCTAGTAAGATTTATTATATTACATTTTAATTTTATCTCTGAAAATTCTACCAAATTATAAAATACAATCAACCAATTACAACATGGAAAATTTAATTTTGAGTAAGTCTAATCTGTTGTGAACTCGTGCTTCCGGCTAATAATCCTACTTTAACGCGGACCTCGCGGTAGTCGTCATCAAATAATCAATCCCTATAATCCGATGTTTTTATTTGTCTTTTAGATTCTATTTATCAATAGAAATCATTGTTACTAGTTCCAGTTTAAAGACCAGTAATATGATTGTAATCAATCGAGTAACCAGGATTTATGATTTATTTTCGAATGGGGAGGGGGGAGTCATACACTTGAAATTTTTTTTAATTTGGTAGGATTTAGTGGAGATAATAAAGTAAGGTTGAGTTAACTACATATTTTGGATGATTAACAACCCCAACCCCCCTAGTTACGTCACTGATTCTAATTTTTTATTTTTACTTTTAAAGATTATGGTACCAAATGTGTCTAACTTTAGTTGTAAATTTCTAAAATAAAAATTGATGACGAGAATAAAACATTGTTACATTAGAAGACTTAATTTATAATATAAATAATCAAAAAATGGATTATTTGTACAGCTTAGAACAGTGGCGTAGCCAGGATTTTTAAATGGGGGGGCTAACCACTTTTTTGGATAAGTAAGGTAAGAGAGGATATGAGAATTCACCCTTAACCCCCACCCACCATCTACCACCAAGTTTCTGAACGTAATTCAAGCATTTTAGTATAGTTTTAAAAATATAATTTATTATAATAATTTTGGTTTCAGTGTTCAGTCACTTGCTCCACTCTGACAGCTGCATCCTCTTAGGCGAATTTCTGGCAAATTCAGTTATTATTTCACTTTTATCGAATTGCTCTTTTTTATTTATTTAGCCATAGCTAACCCATTCAGTCTGTTTTCCGACATGGTGCTTCTTAAAAAAATTTTTAAGCGATTAAGTGCTGAAAACGTTCTTTCCGGAGTGAAAGAGGTAACTGGTAACGTGGTGAATAATTATAAAAGTATTTTAATATTAGGTCGAAGATTGGTGCGATGAGAGAGTGAATAAAGAGCAGAATTCGGTTTTGGAATAGTATTTTGACTCCATTGTTGCCTCCATATGAACAGGTCAGCTCTGATTGTAGATGAGGTATCATCATGGAGATCTTGGACATATATTTTAGCAGCTTTTATAATATTTTTATCGTCATACATATTTAATTGGCCTGAATAAGTCCTTCAAGTGGCATAACATCAATAAGCCTTTGATTAAAACGAGCATCCATTGATTCTATTAAATAGTCAATATACATTATAGATATAAACACGGCCCATGGGGGGGGGGGCTATAGCCCTCTTAGCCCCCCCCCCCCAAGGCTACGCCATTGGCTTAGAATTATGTATAAAATAATATTTAAGCAAAATTATAAATAAAAATAATATATTTATGTAATGTATTATATAATGTATACATAATCCACTAATATATTATTGGTAATTATTATATTATTTTGTATAATTATTTTCAGACATTGGTGAGAAATGCACAAACAAAAATGGTATTGTTGGATTTTGCCAATCAAAAATTAATTGTAGTGAAGACAGTAATTTAGGAGCTGTATGTAACTCTGAACAAACTATTATTTGCTGTGCTCAAAATACTTTAAAAAATAAGAAAAATATGACTTCAAGTGATAGTCTTCAAGAGGATCAAATGATACAATCACGATTTGGCTTTATACCAGATTTCTTTCATGCATCTTTAATACCTCAAAATCCAACACCAAATATTAATTTTTTTAATCATCAAAATAATAAAAATTCTGATATTGTTAGTAATGTATTTCATCAGAATTTAAATACTATGAAATTTATTGAAGATAGACCTTATCAAAATTTAGAACAAGATGTAGTGACCAAACCAAATAAAAAAAAAAATTCATTCACTACACAAACAAATAATTATGAATTTTATAGCAGTAATAATAATAATAATCATAACTCAAATATCCAAAATATTTTTGATAGCCCTCAAACTACAAAAATATCTCAAATTAATTATCATTATTCTAGTTATGAAACACAAAGACCGAATTTTAATCAAAATAACAACAATAATAAACGACCTAATTATGAAACATATCCTCAAAATCAAAATGATTATTATTATTTAAGTTCCACAACTATAAGGCCAAATTATAATCAAAATAACAATAATAATAAACGACCTAATTATGAAGCATATTCACAAAACCAAAATAATAATTATAACCCAAGTTCCACAA
>NW_020273540.1:0-130145 GCF_003268045.1 Sipha flava | reverse complement strand
TAATAACCTAACAATAATGCATTTTGTTCAAAGTTGGAAGATATTGAAAGTAATCGGTGCTTTTATAATTGCAACTTATTGCCAGGCACTCAACCAAGACATTGGTGAGAAATGCACAAACAAAAATGGTATTGTTGGATTTTGCCAATCAAAAATTAATTGTAGTGAAGACAGTAATTTAGGAGCTGTATGTAACTCTGAACAAACTATTATTTGCTGTGCTCAAAATACTTTAAAAAATAAGAAAAATATGACTTCAAGTGATAGTCTTCAAGAGGATCAAATGATACAATCACGATTTGGCTTTATACCAGATTTCTTTCATGCATCTTTAATACCTCAAAATCCAACACAAAATATTAATTTTTTTAATCATCAAAATAATAAAAATTCTGATATTGTTAGTAATGTATTTCATCAGAATTTAAATACTATGAAATTTATTGAAGATAGACCTTATCAAAATTTAGAACAAGATGTAGTGACCAAACCAAATAAAAAAAAAAATTCATTCACTACACAAACAAATAATTATGAATTTTATAGCAGTAATAATAATAATAATCATAACTCAAATATCCAAAATATTTTTGATAGCCCTCAAACTACAAAAATATCTCAAATTAATTATCATTATTCTAGTTATGAAACACAAAGACCGAATTTTAATCAAAATAACAACAATAATAAACGACCTAATTATGAAACATATCCTCAAAATCAAAATGATTATTATTATTTAAGTTCCACAACTATAAGGCCAAATTATAATCAAAATAACAATAATAATAAACGACCTAATTATGAAGCATATTCACAAAACCAAAATAATAATTATAACCCAAGTTCCACAATAATAAGGCCAAATCACAATCAAAATAACAATAATAATAATCAACCAAATTATGAGACATACCCACAAAATCAAAATAATTATCGTCCAACTAGTAGCAGTATATTTTTTCCCGATGATTCAGATGATTCTACTACTGAAAATTCTTACACAAAATTTACAACAATCAAGAAAAATAATTATGAATATCAATATAATCCATATAAAAATACAAAACGTATCAGTGAAATAAGTAAAATTAAATAAAATTTGCGAAAAAAATGTAATAGTTAACAATTAATTTTGATTGTAGAATGTGAAGAATATTCCAAGGCACTTACAACTACAATTTCTGTACTGCCTTTGTCAATTGATGCTGCAACAAAACCAGTGTCAATAGAAACATGTGATTCAACTGGTGTTGGATTAATCGTTGGTGGATCTAAAGCTGAATTAGGAGAATTCCCACATATGGTATATAAAATGTTATTCTTGAAATACAAATTTACATTAATTTAAATATGATTTGTACAGGCAGCAATAGAATTCCATACAGCAATTGGAAATCAATGGAATTGTGGTGGGACATTAATTAGTGAACAATTTGTACTGACAGCTGCTCATTGTACAATTAGTTCACAGTAAGTTTATTACATTTTTTAAATTAAAAAACGAGATTAAAAAAAATTAAATTTAAATTTTCCAAAATTATATATTTTTCTTTTACAGCAATATTTTTATTTTAAATTATAAATTATTTTGAATAGAGGTAATCCTGTTCGAGTAAGATTAGGAGAACTGAATTTACAAAATTCTATTGATGGTGCTAATCCAGTAGATGTTGTAATAAGTGAAATCATTGTACATCCTGATTATGTTTCATCACTAAGGTATAATGACATAGCTCTATTACGTTTGGAAAAGAAAGTAAAATTTAATAATCACATACGACCTGCTTGTCTTCACAACAAAGAAAATATAAATTCTCCTAAAGTTACCGCTACTGGATGGGGAAGTGTTGCATTTGGTAATTTATTACATTTAATAGTTTAATTTCTTAATATATCAAATTATATATAATTTTAAAAAATGTATATATTTAACATAGGTGATCATTCAAGTGATGAATTATTAAAAGTATTTTTAGATGTAATAGATAATCGACAGTGTAATAAGTTATATGAAGATCAAAAAAAAATCCTAAATAGAGGAATTATTGGTTCTATGTTGTGCGCTGGAGATTTAGCAGGAGGACATGATACTTGTTTGGTTAGTGAAGTTATTTTATATTAGATTTGAATGAATAAAATTTAAATTAAATTACTACTTACTATTTAGGGAGATTCTGGAGGACCACTTGTAATAAAATCAGAACATAATGCATGTGTTTTCAATTTAATTGGGATAACATCATTTGGAAAAGGTTGTGGAACTGTTAATTCAGCAGGAGTTTACACTAGAGTATCATCATTTTTACCTTGGATAGAAAAAATTGTGTGGCCCTAAAAATTAAATAACTAATGAATATGTTATATGCCATAACTTAAGTAAATAATTAATTTAATTATTATTTTATTTTAGATTTTTTGTGATTAATTAATATAATATTTTTCTATATTTTTTTTTTTTTTGTGTGACCTGACAAGAATTTTAATTGATATATTATCTGATACACATTTTGATCTGATAATAAAAACCCTGAATAATAATTAATTTTTATTAACTTTTTTTCAAATGAAAATGGTAATTTTTTAATGTCATTCATAAGAAATATTAATGTATAAGATATAAACTTGTATACTATACATACAATAGTTATTAATAAGCTTAGGGACTTCTAGCATTTGTATACTTTTTTTAATTATTGTTAAATGAGTGTGAAATAAATTTGTTTCTCGGTGCCATGATATCAAATCTAAAATTTGAATGTGCATATTATTGCATATTTTGACAAATTTTTCAAATTTAAAATCAAAAAACTATAGATACATATAACCGAGGTTCATAAGTTCATACCCTAAAAAATGCCTAAATAAGCATGCATTTATGCACTTAAAATTGGCAAAATATGCTTTGAATTATGCTTTAAAAAGTTAAAAAATATGCATTTATATTCTTTAAATATCTAAAATTATGCACTATGCACTTAAAAAATTCTTACATAAAAAAATCATAAATAATTTTGGAAATAACATGAATTATCCTTTTATTTTTTTATAGCTATATTTTATTTTTATATGTCACTATTAGAAAAAATAGATTTTAAATACTAGTTAATACTATTCTTGAGCCTTCATGAACTGCATGTAAGTACGTTTTTGTCAGTAATTCATTTTAAATCTGAAACTTTTGAAACTAATTTATTCATTAAATGTACGAGTATCAAAAAGATAAGATATCAAAAATGGCAAAACCACTGGAAAAATCAAGACACAAAATTAAATAAAATAAAAAACAATATCCAAGTATAGATACACCCCGGCCTTAACAGGAAACACGAAACTATTCTAAATCGACTTCGCATTGTACACTCATTCGTAACACATAGCCACCTCATGTCCAGAAAAGACACTACCATATGTGAAACGTGTGGTATAGAGGTCACAATCAAACACATACTCATCGATTGCTACAAATACTCGGACTCAAGATCAAAACACCATTTACCCCAACAATTAAGCGAAGCCCTACAACCAGATCTTCAATCAAACATCAATATAATCAATTACTTAAAGGACATCAATTTATATAACTTCATTTAAGTTTTTATCATGTGAATTGTACAATTAAAAAAAAATAAAATGTAATCTAATCAAAAATGTAATACATAACTAATGGCCCTGTAGCCGATGTTTTTAATGTTCAATAAAAAAAAAAAAAAAGATAAGAAAATATAATTTTTATTTTTAATTTTATTTATATTTTCCATTTCAATTTTTGATAGATTCTAATAGAATGTTGAATAATATGCCCTATAAAATAGAAATATGCATAAATAAGATTTCACATATTTAACCGTGGTAACTTGAATTGGATTTCTATGTCATCTAGCATTAAATACAACTTTGCAAGATTGATATGCAAATGCATGAACTTACAAGCCCTGCATATAACAATATATACATATTTCAAACGATCGACAAAAAAATGTACTAAAAGGACTTAATACTTCCAGTAATATGCTATCTGCAAACTACTTCTATCTAAAAACTACTATCTCGTTATAATTTATGAGCAAGTATAAATAATACTGTATACCCGTATCGATCGTAACCCGCTGGATATTGACCGGATGTCGATAAAAATAATAGTCGATATAGAATAATAGATTATTTATTTAGTTCAGTCGACTATTATCCGTCGTTGTTTTTGCGGCTCGGAAACTCGCAACATCGAATACGTAAGATGTTATACGAGTATATTATATAACAATTTGTAATGTCGAAAGTACAACAGTCTACGAGTGGCCGACTACTAAGTTTTGTTTTGGAGTTTGAAAGATACATTTACATCCGATGGATACGTTTTATTTTGTTTACTATGTGGAAATTTTTTTTTTTTAATGCATATAAATCCATATTATAATGCATATTTTAATAATTTTAGAAGCATATTTGTGTATTTTTTAGAGCTATAAGTCCCTAAGCCTAGTTATTAACAATTTGATAATATCAACATAAGAATGATAATATTAATTATTAATTTTAGCCAAAGAGATTAGCGAATGCATAGCTTTTCATTTAACTGTATAATTGCAATGTTATTCAGTACATATTCAGATGACATGTTTTTTTTTTGAAATTATTTATTTAAATATTTATGAATTATAATTTTTTATTAAATATTTTGGTTGATCAATAATATATAGTACTTTGAATTGGTCTTTCTCAGAAAATAAAAATATGTTTTCAAGAAACTACAAAAAAACAATAAAATGTAAAACATCTAGCTTTTTTTAATCCATTTCTGGACTAAATCATTACAAATCATAATACACAATTATGACCATCTTTCTTTAGCTGCACACAATTTTTTTTTTTTGTCAAATGTAAATCCATTTTATTTTAATTATAATTAAAATACATAAACCTAATTTTTAACATAAATTTACATTTAAACAAAACAAAAGAAAATATAAGTTGTTGATACAAAAGGAATTGGACAAATTTATTTTATAAGAACCTCAGGTATTTTGTCCAAAATATTTTTTCTAAGTATATAAAATAATAAATAATTGAAAATTTTAAAAGTAAAATAAATAATTGTTTAAAATAAAAGATAAATAGTTATACAAGAAAAAAAATGATTAGAAAAATAAAAAATAATAGTATTAATTTATTTTGTTATATCATTATATTAATTTCCTAACCTAACCTGTCACAGTTCAAATATCTGGTTAATAAAAGTAAAAATAAATATTTATGTAATGTATCTAAAAGTTTTATATTTAATACTATTAATTAAATGTATATTTATAAATCATAGTCATATAAATTACACAATTTTAATTTATTATTATTTAAATTTTCATTAGCAAACATTGACCATTGTTCATGAATATGTTCAAGCCTCCAAGTGATTTATTATCACTAAAATAAAATCAAATATAAAAAATTACCCAAAGTAATATTGATTGTATACAGATAATAATAAATAATAATTCTGTAAGCAAGTGACAGAAAAAAAAAATTCTAAATAACTCAATAGCAATTTTTACTTTTATTTCAGATATATAGTATAGAAGGACTAATGTAATTTTATTAAATAAATAAAATAATTTACTTAATACTGACAATGAGGTAAGATTATAATAATTCTTATGAAGAAAATTGTACATTTAAAATTAGTATTTTTCCATGTATAATTATTATACATGCATATTGAATGTAATGTATAATATACCTAATCATTTAATTATTTCTAAATTATCCAATCATTCAAGATTAAATATTTATTATAGATTATTTTTAATTATATAATAAATACAATACTTACATTATGTTTTGAATTTTTCATTATAAAATACTTCAAATATATCATTTTTAGTTGGCCATATGTATCCATTTCCTAAAGGTTTATGAGCCGAAGGAAATATAATATGTCTCCAACCTCTAAAATAATAACAATAGAATATTAGGTTTTAGTAGTAAATGTTTAGTGCAGTGATTCTTATCCTTTTTTCATTCATGTCACCTTTAGCCACTAAAATAAAACACCGCGTCACCCTAACATCAAAATAATAAATAATCTTAACTGTGTATATTAGAATAATTCTTGAAACAACAAAAAAAAAAAAAAAAAATACAGTACACAGAAAAATAATAAATAAACCTACAATTTATTTGAGTTTCAGGCAGTGCCACGTTAAGCTATGTAGCCGCCTCGGGGCAAATTAAAATATGCTACCCTTAAGAAAATTACAATTCAAAATAAAAAATAATATATGTAATAGAAATAATATGTATTATAGTTATATAGTCATACAAGAAAAATTATAATTATATATTTTTTATTTTATGTTGATCCTCAAAAATTTGCCGCCCCATCAAACCATCATATTTACTACTTCGGGGCAGTTACGCCCTCATTAAACGGGGCTTTGGTTGCAGGGTTCAATAAACATTGTCAGTTAAAAGTTTAAATTTGCAATTTAAAAAAAAAAAAAAGGACAAAAAATAATAATGACATATATGAAAACTGATAAGAAATTGGGCCCTGGTGGTTTTCACAAAGTTAAAGAAGTCGAGAGCTGATGATGGAAAGACAGAGTCTCATATTGTCTTCCATAGTTGTAGAGCTATAACACTACATATCTAGCGACTGCAAAATAACTGACTAACGACCCCGGTTAAATCAATAAGATGATCGATAATGCAGTGATTTCACAAATTAAAATACTACATGTATTTATCGTATTGAAATAATATTAAGACATAAACTTATGCTATTTAATGAAAGTTGTGACAATAATATGATTTTATTAAAATTATATTTTTATTTTTTTCCTTTTCCCTTGGAGATTTTGTGTCACCCCGGTTGAGAACCACTGGTTAAGGGTTTTGAATATTGAAGCTCAATCACCTCAAACGCCTACTTATTTCAAATAAAAGATGAAATAATATTGCTACTATATATAGTACTATTATATTAAATAATGATGATTAAAATATATCATTGACTCATTAAATGGACGATATAAAAAAAAAAGTAATGAATATTATAGCAAAAAGACTATACCTAATAAAAACATATAAGATGAAAGCAAAAATAAAATACTTAGGTCCAACACATTTTCTTTATTAATCAGTATCTATGAACTTATTGGTTTTTTCTTAGTTTTATTGGGTTTATTGAAATTCAAAAAAAAAATGCTGATACTTACCTACCACTGTGAAGTCCAAGGAAGAGAATCCAATTCATTTTTATACCATAATCATACACATTAACATATTTAAAGTTAATGGCATTCAATCTATCAGTTTCAAATTTATTTATATGTCCTTCAATACTTGTTTCCCCAGAACTTATTAATACGCTATGCCATATGGTTAAAATAGCTAATGCAATAAATACTCCTAAAATTATTTAATGAATAAGATTTTAAATTAGTTGAATAATGATTAAAGTTTACCACATGTTATAAAAGTAATGACCATAATGCACCAAAACCTCCATTCAGCCACACGATCATAATCAAAATTGATATTTTCATATTCATCTTGAAATGTTAATACCCAATCTGTCTTAATATAAAAGAATCATATACATCAATTTTATATATATTTTTTAATGTTTTTAGTAACTAACTTTTGACAATGAAGTGTTGACTTTAACTGGATGTCCATCTGGATCTTCTTCTCTAAAGAATACTTCTTTGAAAACAATCTCAGCACCAAATATAATTATAAATAATGATCCAAATGTCATGTACATCATGTAGAGAAAAAAATAACGATGATTATAAAATCCAACACAATTATTTAACCAAGCTTTAAAAATTAGTTAAGAAAAATATAATAATAATAAATAAATAAAAGTTAAAAGTATAAATATAATATCATATAAAATTATATTCACTAAATTTTAACTAAAATTGATATTTTTGTTTAAAAAACATCATTCATTGAGAAATGCTGTTTAATATGGTAATTAAGCTAAAAATTGTGTACTAAAACAATTAACCTAGGGATCCCATGCGTCCCGTATATGAATAAAATGTCCTGGTGTCCTAACACAAGTATAAAAATAATACTTTTGTCCCGTATTTTGTAAAATCCATTTTGTATGTACCTTATTTTAAAAATTAAATTTTTTAATATCTTTAAGCTTTTTAAATTTTTTATTATTTTATTTTATATTTAAATGATAATTATTATTATTTGACTATAAGAAAAAAATAAAAATAGGAAAGGTCACCTAATTATTTATTTTTAATTTCATTATAATTTATATTTATTATAAGTATCAAATATTGTGTTTAACTTTATTTTATAATATATTTAGTAGCTGTGAGGAAAATGAAATATTACAATCAAGGCCAAGTGTAATTTTAGCTCCCAAATGTTTACAAAGTATTTGTACAACAAATATTACATATTTGATTTTGTAATATATTAATTGCTAACATAAGTTCCCTTACCCCCCCCCCCCAAATTAACACCAATGTGAATTTCAAAAATAGGTATGATTTAAAATGTCCCATATTTTTAAAAAATAAATCTGGGATCCCTAAATTAACCAAACTTAAAAAATGCATTAAAATTCATAAAGTATAACATGGAAATAAAATAATTGCTAAAATTGTGATTCATTATAATAAAGTCATTATTTAATATAAAGGATACGACAATGGTGATCCATTTTGAGAATACATTTGTTACAAACCGAACAATGATGTGTACGAGGTGGCTTAGGAGAATCACATTTCTTACAAATTACTTCATCATAATACATCAAACTTCTCTGTGAAATTCCAATTAGTTGATATTTGATTAAATTAATTTTTATTTATGAAGTATATATGAGTATTAAGTAATTATAATAGTTTACTGAAGCAGGAAAGCCAGGTGGTGTAGTAACTCCCATATAATAATGAAATATAACATTGACTAATAACCAATTTCCAAATATTAGTAAAAATATGGTTAAAAGCTTATTATTATTCCACCAATATGGTAAACCAATCCAATAAGCTATGACAACAACAAATGTTGTTAAAAAAATAACAAGGATAACCATTATCTAAAATTAAAAAAAAATATTCAAACATAGTGTAATTAATAATATTTTCATATTTTTATTAATTTGAACTTACTTGACCTAAAACTATGGTATACTTATCAACAAATTTAAATAAAGGGTCTAGTATTACATCACATGCACATTCAAGGTTTAAATTTTGAGAATATGCATAATTTTTTAAATACATCCATGTTTTATTAAATCTTGCTCTGAAATTAGCAAAATATTTATAAATATTAATAAATAATTAATGTTACAATCTATATTTTATTAAGATAATTTTGAATTCTTTGATTTATCATTTTGGTCAGAATATTATCTGTCAAGAGGATTGTGTAGATGTACCAATTAGTAAATTAACTTAACTTTGATACTTTATTTTTAACATAATGTAATACTAATTTATTATAGTCAGATTTTTACAAATATTGATTTTTCTATATTGATACCATTTAATAAACATAAAATAATGTAAAATAACTAAGCAAAATGGTAACAAGAAAAATATTTGTCATTATTTGTTGATCTGGAAGTTAGAAGTATAGTTGAAAGTATAGTTTAAGTCTAATTGTAAAAAAATGTATGACATGAATCAAAAATTGTATTGAATAATAAATTACTTCTAAAATCAACTTATGTCAACTGAAAATTACAGAATTCCTTTAATTTTATATACTTCTAAACTTGAAAAAATCTCCTCAAAACAAATAATCTAAAATAAGTAAATGTATATTTTTCCTTGTTTAAATACAATAACTTTAAATAGTATAACCATTTTATAATATAGTTGATGCTTAACGTAATTTATACCTAAAATACACGGGGCGGAACTAGGTAGTAGAAGAAGGGGATTCATTCACAGGTGTAACATTTTAGAGGGTGTAATTTTTGTAATTACTAACAAATAATTTGATATTTTTAACTTTGTTAAATGCTGATATTAGGTTAAAACTCAATAAGTATAATTTTATATTAATAATTAGAAAAAAAATTCTCGAGAAGAGTATTTGATTATTGGTCTATGATAGGGCATAATTTTAACATTTTCCCAGGGTGTAAAAATTCCTAGTTCCACCTCTGCTTAAATGATTATATTAAATTAAGACTCAAAAAAGCTCATAACATAATACATAATTATTAGAACACATTGTATAAACTTACATTGTTAGTCTTAAAATAGACATATTAATTAATGATAAATTAATAATATTAATATTATATCGTTAATGTTTGGTAAGCTTATAAAGTATTAAAAACGGAAATTATTAAATTTTCAAATTCAAATTTTTATTTACAATAATATCATGATTCTATTATCAGTAGCAGTAACACAGCATCACTAAATATAGTATAATATTTAGCAATCAGCTACGGACTAAATATCATAGAATAAATTGTTTTAAAAACTTATGTATTTTGTAAGACGTAAACCATGAATACCAAAGATTCTTATCTTCGTGGAATAAACCATATATTTTTCTTATCAAATTTAAAAGGCGCACTTACCATTTAAATGAGAATATAGATAAAAAAACCATTCAAAAATTGTTCTAAATCTTAACATTCATTTACAACTATGTCTAATATATACCTTAGAAATTACTGATATTTGTTAAAAATTCACAGTTTTAGTAATCATGAATAGTAATTTTCGAGTAAAAATAATCTGGTGTTTTATTTTCTTAAATTTATAGTTTTGACATAAAATGAACTTTAAAACAAGAGTAGTTAAATGTACTGATAAACAACTTTCTATTTTTTGGTTCAAAGGTGAAAGTAGATATTTGATTTTATATTCTTATACATATTAACACTATTTATTATGTAACATATGTCAGTTGTAAATTTATGATTTTATTATTTTATTGTGTTATTCTTCTGGAAAACCAAGTATTTTATTTTATTTGGGTTGAACAATTTTTTTCATTTATATGGCATCCAATAGCTCTCAAAATGTTACTGGATATGTCGTGTTTATTTCATTATTGTTTGATTTATTGGCGTTTACTATGATACTACCACTTTTCCCGTCATTATTAGATTATTACAAACAAAATGATTCTGATGGATTATATCAATGGTTGGAAAAACACATAAGTGTTTTTCAGAAAATAATTGGTGTACCAGATAGGTTTAATGGAGTTTTATTTGGTGGTAAGTTTCTAAGTTTTATTTTAGTTAAATATTTTTAAACAATACTTGATAAATTATATTTGCTAATAGGTATACTAGGCTCATTGTTTTCATTTTTACAATTTGCTTCTTCACCTATTCTCGGCGGTATAAGTGATGTTTATGGGCGTAAGCCAGTTATGATAATATGTTTAGTAAGTAAACTTTTAATTTTACCTATATAAATCTATAATGTTTATAATTAAAAAAATTAATTTTAGATTGGCATATTATCTTCGTACATAATTTGGTCAAAAGCAACAACATTTTCTCTATTTGTTTGGTCACGTATTATTGGTGGACTTAGTAAAGGTAATGTTAGTTTATCAATGGCTATAGTTACAGATGTGTATGTTCCAGAAAAACGTGGAAGAGGAATGGTAAATATATATTTTTGTTAGTTTTTGACATCCTTATTTAGTAGTTGTTTAAAGTAAAAATGTATTTAATTTAAATTGATAACACACATATATGTGTATATTCAGTGTTTGTCCAGTTCCTTATAAAAAGAAACCCGTTTTGTTCCTCGTTCTTTTTATTAAAAAAAAGGAACTCATTCAGTTCCTCATTATTTTTTTTATAAAAAGGAATTTGTTAAATGTGTCATTCTTTAAAAAGGAATCCATACCTAGGAACTTGTTTCTTTCAATTACTGTATATATTATAGGGTCATATTTAGTATTTAGATTGTTAAAGGTTTGAATTATATTATGGTATGTTTAAAATAGATATAAATATTGAAAGAAATAAATTAGAATTTTTTTTTCTTTAAATTATTGGTTATTTTGCAAATAAATTAATAAATTGTAAGATATAAACATGTACAGTGTCGCAAATAGGGGTGGGGTTTGGGGGTTGTAACCTCTTCCAAATTTTTTTTGAGATTTTTACATTAATAATGTAGAATTCTACATAGGAAATTTTTTTTTTATCTTGAACTCGCGAAATGGCTGATTGATATGAAATATGAATATTATTCGTATTATAATTGATAACAATAATAATATAACAATATGGAACGGTTTGTAATGTTCCGTTCAATTCTAAAACATCAATAACCTTGCTATTATGATTTCTTGTTAGTCGATTGTATAATAATTTTTTTTGGTATCACAATATGAAATAGAAGTTAAACAGTCTAATTTGTAATTTCAATATTTTACTTATAAACCTAACTTAATCTTACTTCCTTATCCCTACCAAACACCTGCAGAAAATACTTATTTTTTTTCCAAATTCACAACTCCCCCCCCCCCCCAAAAAAAAAACCAATCCTGGTTGCACCACTGAATATGGATACCTATTACCTTTATTGTATTAATATTTTCTGTGTATTTTTTAGGCAATGATTGGAATAGCTTTTTCAGTAGGATTTGTATTTGGCCCTATGATAGGAGCAGCTTATGCTAAATGGTCTCATAGTCAAGAAGGGGATTGGTTTGTACAACCCGCCTTATTAGCTGTCATTTTAACCATAATCAATATAATTTTTGTATTTTTTGCATTTAATGAATCACTTCCAAAAGTAATATTTTTTTATTTAAAATAAATATTGTTTAGTATATATTTTTATTTAGGTTTTAATATTTATAGAGAAATCGAGCTCTATCTGTTGTTGGAAAATTATCAGAAGCTTTTACATACATAAATATAATAGATTTATTCAAATTTAAATTGTTAATTGGTATTGTCCCATCTGAAGGTAATATATATTAATTTACACTTTGTGTTTGATAACATTATTTTTACTAACAATTACATAATGTTATATCATTTTAGATGTTAAGAAGTTACGTTCTTTGGGTAGTATCTACTTTATGTATTTATTTTTATATTCTGGTTTGGAATTCACATTAACATTTTTGACACATAATAAATTTGGATATACTTCAATGCAACAAGGTTGGATGTTTTTCGGTATTGGTGTTACCATGGCTTTATTACAAGGTGGATGGGTTCGAAAAATACCTCCATCACGTACAGCAAAAACTGCAACTTTGGTAATACTGATTTTCAGAGAAGTACAAGAAGTAGTATACAGTTAAATTAATTTTATTTACATTTTTTAGGGCCTTTTGTTAATCTCTCCATCATTTATATGCATTGGAATGGCTGAATCTCCTCCACTTTTAATACTTGGTTTATTTCTTTATGCAGTTTGTATGAAATTAATTAAATCTATTTATAACATACCAGCTTTTTTATACTTTGTTGTCTTTTTATTTTTCAGCTACTTCTATTGTAGTACCATGTATGACTACATTAGCATCACATTATGGATCTGATGCGCACAAAGGCAAAGCAATGGGTACATTTCGTTCTTTAGGAGCTTTAGCTAGGGCAATTGGACCGGTTTTTGCTTCAATATGTTAGTTTTCATAAATTTATAATATTTTTTAATTATATTATTTAATTTGTTTTATAGACTCTGCGTTTTATTTATTTATTTGTATTTCAGTATATTGGTCAGTCGGTCCAAAGATAACATATTTTATTGGAGGTACTTTATTGTTATTGCCTTGGTTTTTATTGAAGAAGACTTTGAAAGACACTAAAGAAAAAAAATAATTTATATGATATTAAAGAAAAAAAATTTCATCTATAATAAATTTAATGCAATATTTATTTATGTTAAAATTAGCAAAAGAATACTATACTTTATGGTAAACATCTATGAACGATAAATGTTAATTATAATGTTCGAAAATTATTGAAGTATATAAAGTATAAAATGTATAATTAATGTATTTATTATTATTAATTTTATAGCTCCTCAGTTTTATAAGGATTTGGTTTATTTTATCTTACACCAGATAGTGAACATATTATAATTTATTATAGACTTATTAGTTCTATTTTAGTATGTAATAAAATCAGAAATACATTGCAAAACAATTTTTTATATTTTTAATTACATTATTTAATTATAGTGATTATAGGTCACATGTATTCATAGTAACAATGTAAATAGCATGTTGATTGACTACTGAGGTCAATATGAACATATAATGTATAAAATATAGTAAATAAAAGTAAAGTTAAGGAAAATGTACAATAGTTTGAAATCAGATTATCATAGAATTGCTGAATTTGGAAAATTAATTATCTGGTAATAATGCATTTTGTTTTTTGGCCAATGTTATAAAATTTATCAATTAGCCTACAAACCTAACTAAATAATTTCTGTAACTATCAATCAATATAAAGACATAAAAAAATTAAAAATGTAATTTTAAGATAATGCAAATTTAAATATAAGTGATAATTTCTAATTTCAATCAGTTTTAATCATCTAAATACATTTTTAAATGTATTAATACTTATTTTATATAATTTTAAATAAAAATAATTTATGTTTATTATTTAAGTTAAACATAAATTATATTTCATATTTAAAAATAACTAATACTTATTAAAATATTTATAATTTAGTATAAAATAATTTATTTAAATAACTCACAATATATTTTTAAAAACCTCTTAACATACGAGTATATATATTTATAAATAATACACAAAATAATATTTTAAAACATATCAAAACACTTTTATTGGTAAACCACTTCCTACTTAATTATTAAAATTATTACATATATTTTTCTATAAAATATTTATGTTCATAAATTTATTGCATACCAGTGTAATATTTTTGATATATGCTATATATGCATTGATAAAATAGCTTAACCAAATCATTAGTAACTAAACTTTGAAAACTAATACTTGCATTTTTAAAAATTGGTGTAATAATAATGTAAAATAGTATATTTTCTGATTATTATTAGTTATTATATTTAAACATGTAATGTTTTTTAAATGTATACAACTACGCAATTAAGACAAAGTTTAAAAGCAATAATTTAATTTTAATTATTATAGTATTAAGTATATAAGTAATTATTATAGAATTAGAATATAATAATAGTATGAAATATTAATTAACTACTATATATATTTTATATTAAATTGTAATGAGACTGTGATGTAATGTAAAATAAAATATATTTTTATAAATTTATATTTTAAATATTTATATTTATTAAAAACTATCACAGTATAATAAGACACTTTTAAATTAATCTATTTTAAGTAAAAATTATATTATACATTTTTTATGTATTTTGCACTAATTAATTGAATGAACATTTGAGCACAGAATAGATATATATCTACTCAGTTTCTAGAATAAGGATGCTATACTGTTTTATTAAGAATTAAATCAACATTTATTATAGGATTAATAGTTATGAAATCAGATAAAAGTTTCATAATTTTAAAATTGGAACTTTTATGAAACTGTATTAAAAATAAAGAAATTATAATATTATATTAAGGCTAAAAAGTATCAAAGGACATTGATTTTTTACTTATTATATATTTTAATCATTAATAAAATAATAACATAGTGTTAATATGAAAATTCCTGGGAATAATTTTAACTAAGATAACAAATTTATAATAAACAAAAAGATTTACTTAGATGATTTTTTTTTAATTTTTCTTCTATTAATTTTAGTTGTAACCTTTATGAAAAAAATTCAAAATTTAAATTATGGGCTATTTTTAGTGTTAAATTATTTTTGCAATACTTGCATTTTATAATTGCAAAAAAAAATGTTGAACAGCATTGATACACAAAATTAATTTTTAACATCCTTACTAAATAATTCATTGTTTATGAGTAATTTTTATGGTTATCTTTTATCATCATAAAGTGATGATATTGATCCATATGACATGTTAAATCCAGGTGGTTCTTCAAATTGCATACTAATTGGATGATTAGAATTATCTCCATCATTTATATCAAATGGGAGGATCGCATGCTGAACTTGACTATCTGGTGTTACACCCATAATTGAATACAATTCTTTCAAGACTAACAAAATTGTATCTTGTGATTCCCTAAAAAACAAATGTTGAAAATATTTTATTCCCATTTTGTAATTTTATATAGCATGTTTTTTTAATGACAAAAAAAAATAGCTTCTAATATTTTAGATAAATAGTATTGAATAATAGTAGATTTAATAAAATATGTAAGAATAGTAATTTATATGAGCAAAGAACTACCATTTTAAAAACTACATGTTAATGATTAAACTCAATCAAACTATAATTTGGCATCAGTCTTACAAATTTTTAAAATTATTACATTTGATGATATTTATAATTAATTCCGTAAACCTAGTCAATATTATAATTGTATATGTGTAAGAACAAATTTTTCTTTTTAAAAAAGGTTATTTATGAAAATATATATATTTTTAAATATTTTAATGTTTTTTTCTCACTTAAATTATCCACATATTTATGACTATATCTTTCAATTATTATTTATCTAAATTTGAAGATAAACTTTAGTTATTTAAATTTATGAATTTATCAAGCTTGTAAAATTACTTTATATATATAATCAACTAATACATACCAATAACATAAATGACTGACTCCAGCAAATAAATATTCATTAAAACTTTCTATTGGAGCTTCTTGCAAGACATGGTCAATTCTATTTCCTTTATTTAAAATACCAGGTTTATTGTCAATTCCTTGAGAAGTTTCAGGATTTGAATTACTTGTAATATCTCCTTGAGATTGTGGTTTATCTAATTTCTTAAGAAAATCATAACTCTTAAATATATAGTAGATGCCAATTAGTTAGGGCAACTACAATTTAAGGACAATTTTTCAATTAACAAAATAAACTAAAAATTGCAGTGTAAATTTCACTATGTATTTAGGTTACAAAACTCGACAATTTATATAATTTCAACTTATCAGATTTTGTGAGTAGTACAAAAAAAAAAAAAAAATTGGTGATTGAAAAAAATAAGAAACCTTATTATTTTCAATAAATTACTTTATAAAAATTACCAATTGAGTAGGTATCATTCAAATAAAAATGTATGGGTGAGCTACTTTCATTGAATTATTGCAGCGTTGGGGTAGGAATTTGGATAAAATAGAATAATAAATGTGATAAATATACTTAACACCTTAATATCCTAATAAGTAAATGATGGAATCACCTCAGTGATTAATATGTCTGTTCAGACTATATTCTTCAACAATAAGTGAAAAATAATATGTTAATTCAATAGTAATTGATAATTTATTTGTTTCTAAAAACTAAAAAAATAAATTTTTCTTTGACTATTTGTTTTTGTATAATGTTTTTTAATTATTTATTTAATAATTCATTGCATATTAATACTTATATATTTTTTATTAAATTTATTAAAAAATAAAATAATTTTTTTCATTCCATTATTTTCTAGAGTATATAATAAACAATTAAAATAATTACCTAAATACTCCTATAATTCATTCAATTATTAATTCTATCAACTCCCTGTTTCCAAATATAGATATTTATTACATAGTTATGGTTTTATTTTAGTGAATTAATATTATAATTTATCTGTTTTACTATAATGTTTTTGAGAAGAAAAAAAAACCAAAAAAATTAATAAAACCATATGTATTTATATAATTGCAAATAACTTTTAAAATGTCATAAAATATTTAATAAAAAATATACTTCAGCAAATTTTAGTAAACTACAAATTGTTACATTAATTACTTAACTAAAACTTGTAGCATAGTTGGTGTTCAATAAAAGAGGGGGCATTGTTACACATCAACAATTTTGTGGAAAAAAGTAAATAGTTATAATATTTTTTTTATAATTATTTTCTTCTCATATGAATATTTTTCTAACTTTTTGATAAAAAATAGATTATATATATTATTATATTAGAAAATATATACATACATACATGGATTGTTTAAAAAATTAAAAAAATATATTTACAAGAATTTTCAAAGTACAATAGATATTTTATCTTTTACAAATTGATCTACGATTAATTGGATGTTCACTTATATAAAATGTTTATTTAATTATACCAAACTAGTTCTAAGGAAGGGATGATCCACCCATGGCTCCCCCCTCAGCTATGCCATAGACTAACATAGATATAAAATACATAGTGAAAATACTTACTTCACTAGAGCCATATTCTATTGAATGTCCTGAAGTTACTTTAGTAAACATAGCTAACTGGTAAACAGTATTCCAAGTATTCTTTACAGAATTAAAAAGATGAGTTTTCAGAGCAGCTCCAACATGTGCCATAGTATCTTTTAGTTCTATAATAATATAATATTTTATTAAACAAAATATTCATAAATAAGAATAAACATACAATTACCTAAATGCATTCTTTTACGGCCTTTGTGATGTGGTACTTGAAAAGGTGGTATATTTTCAAAAGTAGCATTGATTAATGGTTCAATTCGATAAGCAATTGGGTCATATGGATGAAAAATATTTAGAAATCCTGGGCAAGTTGGAAATTTAAAACTATCTCCTAAACTTTCTATTCCTCGAACTGTTACAAACATACCTGAATGAAATTAATAATTAAAAATATTAACTATTATGATATTAATAATTAGTTAATTTAAATATAACTAAAAAAAAACCATTATAAAAAATAGTACGAGATATTAGTATATAAGAAGAATTATTTTAATCTACTTGTAAAAATGTATTCCAAAAATATTTTTTATTGCTTTGAGAATAATTTGCTTATATTCCAGGTCATAATCAAGACCAAAGCAGAATAAAAAACCTACCAATTGATAAAAATCTCATAAGGGGACTTTTATTAGCTAAGAAATTTGTAAAAATAATCAAAAATTTTTAACTGAAATTAAACTAGTTCTTAAAAATTATATTAGTATAATCAGTATTCAATTAGTGAAATTAATAAAATCCAAAAAATATTGATTGAAAAATTTCAATTTGAATAATTAATTTAAAATTAACAATACACTATTAATAATTAATGGATGTATTAAGAGCCATTATAAATAAACAACTCGTGGAAATTAAATTTCCCTCTAACCCTCAGAATAATAATAACCACAATGAAATACATTGTACAGTAAAAATAAATTAATTTTTTACAAATTGTTGGAATTTAATTATTAAATAATTACCAATAGGTGATCCAAAACCAAAAAAATAATCAAGTTGAAACTTGAGCTGGGGATATGTAATGTATGGTTGCCCTGTACCAGCTTTTCCTAATGTTACATATGATTCCCCACGACTTAACTTGGCTTTTTGTTCATTAATTGTTGGAACTACTGGTGATTCCTAAAATAAACAGTAAAATGTATTACTGAAGTTATATAAATATATATATAAAAAAAAAAATTAATAACATTAAACATTACAAATAAATAAGTTAGGCTACAACTGTTAAATGATATAATTAGGGTTCGAAAATTATAGGAGTTGCATATTGTTCAGTATGCTCTCGATTTATAGCAAACCTAGATAAAAATCCAAATTATACCAAGTTGAGTTTAAAAATTGAAAATTAAAAATGCAT
This sequence comes from Sipha flava, assembly GCF_003268045.1. Taxonomy (NCBI): domain Eukaryota; kingdom Metazoa; phylum Arthropoda; class Insecta; order Hemiptera; family Aphididae; genus Sipha; species Sipha flava. The sequence goes on along the minus strand of NW_020273540.1, from coordinate 110,492 downwards.
ATTTTGCATATTTCGTTAATTTTTGAGAAAAAGTACATATTTCGCCGATTTTCGCATATTTGTATGCATATTTAATGTATTCTAAAAAAATTAACATTTTTCATTCTTAACCGATTTATTTTAAATAATGTTACATAACACAACGCTAATAACGCGGAAATCGTGCATCATAGAAAACTCAATATTATTTTTCGTGGTTATTTATTGTTATTTTTTAATACTAACGAAAATATTGATGGTTCAATGCAATAACTTAACAGGTATTATACAACATATATTTATTTCGTATTCCACAAATTACGAAAATATATTTGTTTAACTATTTTTTCATTTCAATAAAATCTCAAACACCAACTGATTATGCGCCATATTTTAATTTTCAATAATACAATTTTTATAATTATAGGTTTTTAAAATTTACTAATTAACTTTTAATAAATAAATAAATATTTGTTTTTTTGCATATTTCTTATTTTTCCATGCATATTTTATCATTTTTTCGTGCATATTTTGCCTTTTTTGGATCCTATAACTTCCGAACCCTAGATATAAAAAATAATATAGTAGTAGAATAGTGGTAATTATTACATTATACAATTGTAGAATGCACACTTTCTAATTTCTGTAGATTTTTTTAAATTAACTAAAATTAATTCTTTGTAATATAGTTCAAACTTCATAGTTAACATTTTTTAACATTCAAATAATTTTGACAGTTAAATTAATGTACACTCAATAATTAAATTTAACAAATTTTTTACATAACTCATTAAAATAATACAACATTACATATATATTTGAAATATATTTACAAAAAACCAATAACACTTAAAAACAATTTAAATTACATGAATTTATTTATAATTGAAAACAAGTTCTATTTTTTAATGATTAAAGAATATAAATACACATTATCACAATACACAGCTTAATAGGTTATTAAAGTCCAATGCTACCATTACAAACTTATTCCATTCTTCCCACTCAAATATTTATCCCATTTTGTGGTATTGTTGAATTAGAAATACATGAATTATTGTAATTGATAAGTAAATAAACATATAAAATAAAAAGTATAAAATTTAGGTTCAAACTATTGATCATCCATGATATATAAACTTAAAGTTTTTTTATTATAAGACTAAATCATGAAAAATAATCAATTAAAATAAAATAACTATATATTTTCAAACATGCAACAAATTTTAACCACATAGTGAATAAAGTGAAAAATTTCTAATACAGCAATAGAAATTAAAAACTTACAGAATGTACTGTTGAATTAGGGGTTTGTTGATTACATAGTAGATCAAATGAAATTAATGATCCAAGACTATGACCACCTATTGAAACATGCCCATTAAAATTGGGATTTCTTAATAAATACAAGCCATACATGCGATTCATTTCATTTCCCACGGCATTTATTATAGTCTAAAATAAAATATAGGAATAATTATTTTATTTTATACATATTTCCTTAAAAATAACTAACTTGACAAAATGTAGGACTAGTATAAAACAAAACATCTAATATTGTGTCATTGTTAAATTGCCTGAGCTTAGGGATAGACGGTAAAGTAATACTTTTAAGCTTGCAATCAATATTTTCGGTATGTAAAGCAAAATGCCATGACACAGGTAATACTTCAATTCTACCAATTTTTTCTGTTTGACAAGCTGTTTTGAAATGAGATTGCGTTAATTGAAGAGCCAAACTTCGAAAATCATCCACTAAAAATAAATAAAATTTAGAATTTAACTCTTGATATTTTTATTATTTCACATTTTTATTTTCAAAAAATTTAATTTTATATATTTCTAATATTTATAGACTTTTAACTACATTAATTTTACTGTTCACTGAATAAAAATACATACCAACTTCATAAATTGGTCTCATTTTTAAATCACAATAGGACCCAATGCCATGAATCATAAATAATAAATGGTCCACTTTTGATGGCTCATCTCTAGGAATTTCAAATTCTTCAAATCCTCGCTTTACTATGCATTGTTTTAATGAAGACTGTAAATTATTATTAAACATTGAATATAAAAATATAATAGTTTCAAAGTGTATTCATAATTTTACATTTGTTTGATCTATCTGTTGATAAATTTGAGTTTCATCACTATTATTTAAAAGTGTTATAGATATTCCACTATGTGTTATAGCAGTAGGACTATGTAAAATAACTTCTTCATAATCACCAACTGGAATTCTGCGTCCCCATTCATTAGTTACCCATGCTGCTTTATATTCTACCTAAGTATAAACACTAATTAAATAATTACAAATTAGATATTAACAGTGAATTAAAATTCTTTATTACTTCTAAAATTGAAGCTATTATTTCTTCATATGGAATAAAATTAAAACCACTTCGATTACGAAGAAACCATGAACACCGCCGTACACTATTTGGTTTATCAGACCAATAAACAGGTTTACGAATTCTTTGATTTAAGTAAACGTCAAATCGACTTCCATCTGTTGGTATTATAGATTCATTACATTGATCATCTAAAAATGTATAATCAAATATAATTTAAATATCAGTCTCCTTTTGCAAAATTTATTTTATGAGATTTAAATAACATAAACTATTTCTGTCTTGACAATTATAATTAATATATGATTATTCGGTTAGTAAAAAAAGATAATAGGGGTTTTTTTTCTTCAGGCGGTCGTTCCGCAATCAGAAAGATGCCAACCGTAAATTTTGCATTGAAACACAGCCACCTTTCACACTCGGACACAATGTCACCCAACCTATAATTTAATAACTATATTCTTACTGGACGTAAAAGCTAATTCAATAGCATCTGAATCTTTTTGGCTAAATGGAATCCAAATATTTTTATCAGGATATTTGCAATAGAACCAATGCCACTTTATAGGTTCATATTCATATAATAATAAATCCTATAGTTTTATAAATAATATTATTATACATTCAATAATAGTATTAAAAATAATTTTTTTCATCTTACTTCTGAACGAGATGTAGAAAAATTTTCTTTAGTATCCATAGTTTTCTTTATCATAGGTTTATTTGATGACAAATTCGAGGTTTCCATAATTATTAAACTATTTAGAGAACTTGAAACATTTTCAGATGAAAAATCAATATTTTCTATTAAAAAATGTATGTCAAATTGTAATTTGTAATAATTAACTTTTGCTTATAAAAAATGAAATTTGTGATTACCTTTAGATGGTATGATGCTTGGTTGACTAGTTTCTAAAGATGCTTTTGGTGGTAAAACATAAGAATTATATTCATCAATATTAGAAAATCCGTAATTACTATTTAAGTGTAGTTTAAGTTGTTCATTTGCAGTTTTTAAACATGGAGATAGGGATTCTTTAAATTTGTCTTCACTTATATTTTGTTGTAATAGTGAAAATGTTGAGGATTCTTGGAAGTGGTTAGTAATAATCTTATCTAAAACAACAATAAAATGTTTAGTTAATTTTTATTATACAGGAAAAACACACATAGGAAACCTATCCTTCAAAAATAAATATTTAAAATAGATAACAATTATTAGTAATATAATATATAAATTAAAGTAAGTAAAAAACTTCTTTAATAGGTATTGATCCTTCTGTACTATATCATCATGCATTTAAATTTAAATTTGTTTTTACTGAACTCTATTGTTGTGTGCATTGTTGGTACTAACATTACTATCTTAACGGATTGGAAAAAGACCACTTTGCAATGTATGAACAACTATTTTGAAAATACAAGATATTTGGCAAATTATGATACTAATGTAACAATATTAGGATTGGACGATAAAGAAGGTATGTTACTTAATATATTTGTAGGCAATTATTAATTAAAAATATTAAATATTAATTTTTTTATTTGCAAATAGTATAAAATAAGGTTATATATAATCTTAATATATATATCTTAGTCTTAATTTTTTTCATCAAAATGCATTTTGTAAATTGACGATTGTAAGTTTATTTATGTTCAAATTTAAAAGGATGTAGTATTAATAATTTACAGTTTACAATTAACCATGTACTTAAAAATTACTGCCTTGTACAAATAAATAAAATAGTATATAAATTATAAAAAAAATTAATAATAAATAATTCATTAAATTTTAATTTGATGTAAAATTTAACAAAATAATAAGAAAATATAACAGTTAAAGGTTTTTTTAAATTTATTTAAATTATAGAAGATATTCAAACTCATACTTAAATTATTATTTGTTCCTAATCTTCATTAAATTATTATTATTATATACCTATATATATTTAAAAAAAAATTATAATGTAATAAATAATTTATAAAACTTGACAATTATAAAATAATGTAAAAAATATAATGTTAAAATATTATTTTTAACAAAATGTATTAAAACTATTTAAGTTATATGGTTATGGAGAATTTTGTACAATAGAAACTAGGGAAGAAATTTCTTTACATCAATAATGTATTTTTTAAAAACATTAAAACGTTTGTTTATCACATTTATAAACTATATTTATAAAATATTTTTTGTAATTTTTTATTCTTATTTTTAAATAAAAGTTATTCCTTTAATTTTTATCGAACATTTTTGTAGTACAAAACTTTAAATTCAGTATTATTAGTTAAATTTATTCAGTTGTATTATTTAAAATAACCAATTATAATACTAATATTATAAATCATGTAAATTGTAAAATTTCTATTTAGTTTTCATAAAAGAAAAAAAGAAATAAATTAAAATTATTCATCTTTTAAAAAGCATTTGAATTAAATTAAATTACAGATTAAAATTAAAATAATTTACATAAAAATTATAAAAAAGTTCAAAAACCCAAGTCACATTTGTTTTCCAAATTCAATGTATTAACCTAGCAACTACTGCATTATCTTCTGAATTACTCATTTTATGTATGAATAATAGTATCAATTATTATAAAAATATTACTATATTAATATTGGATAAAAAAAAGCGTTTGATAAAACACACTCAATATGCAGGGGTGGATCTAGGTGAAATTGGGGAAGTTAGTTGACCCACAGTTAATATTTAAAAACAAAATTGGCCTCTTGAAGACTTCTTATATTTTTAAAGTGTTCCAACTACAGGTTTAAGTTAATACTAGACTGGGGTAAATGTCCCATTTTCTACCCTCTAAATGATGCCACTGGTTTAATTGTATAATACAGTAAAACATCTCTATCCCATGTAAAACCAAATCCTCGATAAAATAAAATAAATGTTAATGTTTTTAATGATAATTATGAATATACTTAAGAACACATAGTATATGATCATATTATGTTTTTTTGTTAAAAGGTATACATTTATAACCCAGTTTCAGTCCTAATAAGTGGTTTCTTGAAATAGTCTGACCCACAGTTTTCTAATTATGGATCCACCCTTGTTCCAATCGTGTCAGTCGACTAACCTACGCATCTTAAAGTTAGTTAGGACAAGTTGAAAATTGAACTTGTAGGTTGACCTTGTCAATCGGAACCATTGAATATAGTGTGGACGCGGTTTAATAACATACAATTCTCGGTGTAATTCGTATTTAACTCATTAAAGGCTTAATGAATTGAATATTTAATTAATAAAATTTTAATTATTTAATGATAGACAATTAACACATTGATTACTATGAAATTCCTAATGAGATCTCAACGACCTTGGGTTTGTTTATAAAGGTTTACCCTGATAATTTTTGAAAGAAACAATTGTAATTGTAATTGTAAATATATTATAAATACATATATATATTATAAATATGTAGATCATATGTATGCCATTAAATCATTTAAAAAAATGGACGACTATCAATATTAAATACATCGAATAAATATTGAAATATAAAAATTACCACAAAAATATAAATTATAATTTATTATATATAATCATATAATATAATATAATATAATTTAAAATTATATTACAAAACTGTATAAAATTAACAAAAATATTTCCGCGCAGCAAAAAGTTTTAGTTGCGTCACTGTAACATCAATTAGTTTTGATTAATTCATGCATTCAGCAAAATAAAGTATAGGTACCTGAATCATAAATTCAGTGAAATATGTATATATATATACATTATGTATAAATATATTAATTTTTATCTAATAACGTATCAAATATAAATAAAAATAAGTATTTTGTACCGATTAGTTTTACATTTTAGAAAATGAACGATAAATAGTGAATAAAATTAAAATAATTATATTTAATTTTCTAAATTATTTTTTTTACTGGTACATATATCTTTAAAATTTTAAAATGTAATGGTAAATAATTTAAAAAAATAAAATGTCTAAACTAAACCCATTAATTTAATTTTAAATAATTTGTGTTAAATATACATTTACAATAAAATTATAAATGGTATTTAAAATTTACTATATAGTATATTTATATTTAAGGAGACTATAAATAAAATAAACGTATCATTAAGAAAAAACAGTATGTAATTGATTGCATTCTACTCTTCATATTTAATGTGTTATATTCCCAAATACCATAGTGTATATTTTATGATAACATAATTTCCTGTTTTGATGAGTAACTTTAGGCTTTAATGATAGATTGTAAACTATTTTTGTTTACAAAATCGGAAGAATCAACTTATATAATAAGTGTGATAATATGCAATATATTACTCCCATGACATGGGTTATTCTTTTATCATTTTTTGTTAAATAAATTAACTAAAAATATAATTCTAAAGGAATGGATTTCCTGTTTACAGAAAGTATGGTTCATAATGTAGTTCTAAGAAATATTAACGATTTTATGTCTCAATATCATACACCTGATTATCTACCACAAGAACAAGGTCAAAAGTATTATTCTAAATTAATACATACTCAAAATCATTCAAAGAATAAATATTTACTATTTGGAGAAAAGTCAACGTTTAATAATTTAGATTTTTTTCAACAAAATCACAAAAATGTAACTTTTATAATAAAATAAATATTAAAAAAAAATTTTAGTCGGTTTAATAATAAATACATATTTTTCAGGTAGAAATTGTTTGGTGTATAAATGGTGAATGTGAAAATTGCATAAGTCAAAAACCTGTAGCTTTAGCAATCGTGAATAAAATTCCAGAAACTATAAACATTGATTTTGATGAACAAAGTGAATCAAAAAGTAATTAAACTTAAACAAGTATTTTTGAGTATAGAAAAGGTATCAAACATTCTATGTTGCAGTACAGAAATCAATATTATTATTAGACACTAGTCATACTTATTGATTATTATAATTTATTATTATATTACGTTTTCTCATTGTTGCTTATTAGATTGGTACTACATTTTCTCGAGAAATAAATATTTGTTGACCTTTAAAATGTGATAGCATCAATCAATGTATAAAATTATTTACCATATTAAATATTATAGATATATTATATATAAATATGTAATTTATAACTGTTGTGTAAGATTGAATGCGTCATAATTTTATAATTGTATTTAAAATTAAAATAAACTTGAAGATTAGTTAAACTTAATTTTTCATTAAATAGGTACCTACCTAAAATTTAACTAAAACAGCACAAAACTATAGTTCATGTTAATAATTTAAATTGGATTATTTAGTTTTTTTCTGATATCTATAATAAAATTATATAATAAATATAACAGAGTAAAATTAAATTTCCATTTACTTATTAATTTTATAAATTCAATTTTTTTATTTAAATTTTTATATTTTTTAAATAAATGGGTAGGATGTATCTTTTTAGTTTTAAAATAATAGTAAATCATCAAGTTCAAAAGTATATTTTTCATAAGTATATTTTTATAAAAATAGTTAATTTAATTGACTACATACCATTTTACTATCTAGCAAAACATTTTGATTGTTTCAAAAGATTTTGAAATATTTTAAATTTATTTTAAATATTAATAAAAGTACCTATTAATACATTGTTCTCAATTAGTACTCAAGTACTTACGAGGATTGCAAGCCATAATTTTCTTTCTCTTTCTATCATACGCGCAATATAGGAGTTTAGATGTTTTCTATTTCTAACCTACCCCGATCGATCTATTAGGGCGATAAGGATTTTGAAAAATGATTTAAATTTTTTGTAAAGTCTTCTTAATATCAACTTTATCACATTTTTTAATTCCTATTTAGTGAAATTTTGGGAGACAAAATAAAAAATTGGGAAAGTCGATCTAAAGAAGACTTTATGACAAATTTTAAATCACTTTTCAAAAGCCTTATCGTATCAACAGGCGATCATATGTTGGAAATATAAAAGGTCTAAACTCCTATATTATGCGTGTGATAGAAAGAGAAAAAAAATCATGGCTTGCAAACCCCTTAATTATAGTTTGAACTGTACCGAACAAAAAAAATATTGACAAAAAAAACCAAATCATTATAATTTTGAAAATTAATATTTAGAATTAATTGTTAGCCTTGCACTAAGTTGGAAAATTTTTGAAAACAATTACCAATGCAGTATAAATATTATTTTAAAGTTGATATTAAAAAAAACAATACTTCAATATTTATTCAAACTTTAAAAGAATACAAAGAAAAATAAATTAAGTAGTAACACCTATATTATAATTTAAAAACTAATATGAAGAACTGTAATAAGATTTATAGATCTTAAAAATGACAAATTCTAATTTAATAGATCTGGTTTAATTATGTTTTCTTAGCATATAAATTTGATAACTGTATTAAGTTTAAAATAAAATTCAGCATTTTTAAAAAAAAATTTATATTAACTTGATTTTATGAAATTAATTAGTCTGTATTCTTCTCTAGCCACATAAACTTATTGTGCTCCTAAGGTATAGATTGTTTATTTCAAATAAAAACAAAAAATAAATAAATAAATATTAATTTGTTTAAATATATTCAAAAATTAATAGTTTATCACTATTTTTGCCTGAAAAAAAATTCAACAACTTTCTGACAGTCGAGTATCAAAAACAAATATTAATGATTAAGAAATTAAGGTTGCATTTATAAATTATAACAGTACATAAATAATAGTTGAATACATTTATCTATTGTAATTTTAATAAGTATAAATAACTTATCAAGTATATTTTAAAAAATGTGTTATATTATATTATTGATTTATAATCAATACCTAGTTAATTATGAACAAGAAGTAACAATTGTATATTTATTATTTTAACATTTACTTACTTGATATTGTATTTATCTTAGAAATATGTTTATACTAAATTTCTATTATACTTGACACAACTTTAGAAAAATAATTTTGCTAAACATTTATAAATAAAAATTTACATACCTTATCAGAATAACGAAGTGGTAAACATTACTCAGCAGACTGAGAAAATTCAAAACATAATTTATCTTTTATAACAAACGCCTAAATTTGTTTTGATTACATTTTTATCGCAAGTAATTAATTAAGAAAATACGGCAATTGATGATGTATAAGTCAATAACCTTGAGCAACAGGTGCGTATGAAATTTCCATAAAATGACGTTCTATAAGGCAAATTCATAGGTAGTTATGAAAACGAAATAACAAAGATACTACTATAAATAAGAAATACATGTAGTATATTGCTATCTCTATATTTGACGTAATTATTTGAAAATTACACAATCAAACTTTGAATTGTAATTATTATTTAGTAATTAACATAATTCAAAAAAAAAAAAAAAAATCTATTCATATCATTAAACAGATAAATAATTGTATTGTTCTCTAAAAATAATAAGAATGATTTAAAATCATGGTCAAATATTTGAAGTACAAGAATATAATTGTATACATATAAAAAATTTAATAGTTTAATATGTATATAAGGGTTAAGCCTAACTATTCTTCATTGGAAAATGTTTTAGTTAAGGATAAAAATTAAAAGAATAAAACATTTGTAGTTTAAATAAAATATCAAAAACAAATTTATCAAATTTTGTTTTATCATTTTTACTTAGTATGATTAAACATTAAATTGTAGACTAGTTCTCATGGTGGTCTACATGGTAAATCTATCTTATGTATCTTAAGTCTTAAGTCAAGGAATTAAAATGGGTTGCAACCCTTTTTTGAAATTCGGGATTCCTGTACAAATCTGAAATTTGACAAATATGTGAAAAAACCCGGTTCTTTTCCAAAAACGAAACCAGAGTATACGTTTAAGAAACAAATTTTTAATTATACCTTTTATTTAATCGGAGAAAATATAATACTAGGTTTTAAATTGTTAACTTTAAACTATTCTGTAAATGTCCGTAGATGTAAATAGCCTAATATGATAGAAATATCTTAATATTTAATAAAAATTTAAAAAAAAAAACTCATAAATCGAAACCTAAGAAAACCTTAAGTCTGGTTGTTACCCTTTAACCAAAACCCCAGAAAAATTAATCCATTTTGACTTTATTTTGACCAATAAATAGAGCCTTCTGAAACCATTTTCTTTTTAAATTATTTTCACTATCTTTGGCTAAGTGTCTGGAAAACTACGACTTCAGACGCATCAATATTTATTACAAAATGTTATGTTTAAAATTTAAAAATGTTGTCATATATATATATATATATACATATATATATATATATCGTACGTGTGTTAATCCTATTGAACACAAATCATATAATAATATAATTTTTATATCTTACTGATATTAAGGGAAAGTATATGATCAGATACTAATACTAATAAATAATAATACTATTAATAAAAAGGTACTTGTTTTTAATTTAAAACAGTTAAAACAAATAACAATTGTGAATTAATTTAATATTTTTAAGTTTGTTAAATATTATTATTAGGTCACAATATTTTTAATATTTCGATTTTCATTAATTATTACTATGTCACTGCTTTAAATTTTGGGTGTGTGACATCGTTTTAACATTTAGTATACTAAATAATACAATTCAAAATAGTAATAATTATTCATCTACCTATACTTAAGATAAACATTTATAATATCATTAAGTATTATAAATGATATAACCATTACATTATCAAAATATTATTATATTTTTTAGATGAAGTCGCAGATAAAAGATGGTCAGATGAAGCAATACATGGAACCAAAAGTTATACATTGGAACTTTCTCCTAATTCAGTTCTTATGGGCACATCGGGAGAAACGGTTAAACTATACTTCAGAGTAATAAATAAACAATGGATACATCAAGAGTATAAATTTCATTGCTATGATCAAATGGGTCTTATAAGATCAGTGTTACCAACAAGGTACGTGCTTTGGAAAATTATTGAAAGGCTTGGTACACTAGTAGTAATGTTGTTGCTATATGAGGCCACCACGTGAACCTTTTACCCAAAGATATATCGAGGTATTTAACAAACAGTTTCCTAGGTATATTTTCGTCATTAAACTTTAAATTAATTGGTGTGTGGTATAACCTTTGGCTTCAATGCTTTTAGAAGCTTTAATTTGGATCTTCTAGTTTTTACACCAGTTCGATAGAATATCTAGACGATTCTGTAAATTAGCCATTATTGTTTCGATGTTACGAGATTCACTATAAATTGTTGTGTCGTCTACAAAGTAGAAATATCAGGACGATTATGGTATTGAGGTGAAATAGTTTTACTATTGGAATGCATTTGAACAATAGGAAACACACGCGTTTTTTTGGAGCAACAGAGCGCTAAGAACGATTTTTCGCGTCGGCTACTGATAAATGAATTTAAAATGCTTGATAATAAAATATCTCCCGAGAAAAGCCGAGTTATACAACTAGAATATTATAAGTTTAAAAATTATATTTACTGGTAGGTTATAATGATGTACTATACATCACATTTTAATACATTCATATAAGCATTAATTATGTAATAAAAATCTAAATAAAATAATAAAAGTAATATAAAAGAAATTTCTAACATCAAGTATGATTTATGGTAAATGATTGAACTAATGATTGTTCTTAAATTATTTTTATTATTCTCTAAGTGTTATGATACTTTAGTGTAATGCTACCTCCAAATAGTACACCATTTGATGTAATGGTAGTTTTGGAAGTAATAGGACCAGAAGGATCAATTGATCAGATTTCATTTTCCGTCGTTCAACCAGAAGTAGAAACAATTAAAGTTAATTTTTACATCGGGAAACTAGTGAGAATTTAATAATACTTATATTTGTAATAATATTTAAATAACTATAATGATGTATATTTACAGAATGGAGATACGACACAACCAACCATAGATTATATATTTAATGGTGATTGTCGTTTTGCAGATACTCCACATAATTGTGCTTCCGAAAAATGGAATATCGAAGCTACTATTCAAGATGAAAATTCAGGTAATTATTAAAAAATATTGAAGTGAATTCCATTTAATCTTTGACATTACATAATTAATTTTACAAACATAAAAAGTTAAGGATTTTAAATATTGTAATTTATAATATTTGATTAAATTTAAACATATATAATATCATAATTTTCATAATAATTCAATAAATAGATATACTCTATTTTACAATATACTTAATTAATTATACAATATACGAGGGCGTACCTAAAAGAAACCGAACTATTTTTATACAAGGTTATTTATTTAACTTTTTTACAAAAAACATTTAATTTCCTTCAAAGTACTCTCCGTTGAATTTAATGCACTTATTCAATCTTTTGTTCCAATTTTCAAAGCACTTTTTAAACTCATCTTTTGTGATGCCTGCCAGTGTCTCCGTCGTTTTTTTTAAACTTCATCAAAATCGCGAAACGCTTTCCTTTCATGTCCCTTTTCATTCCGGGGAATAAAAAAAAGTCACAGGGGCCAGTTCGAGTGAATAGGGTGGATGGGACACAGTGGTCATACCATTTTTGGTCAAAAATAGTACAGAAAGGGCTGTGTGAGCAGGAACATTGTCGTGATGAAAAAAATAGTCCCCCGACTGCCACAAATCAGGTCTTTTCCGTTTCAAACTGTTGCGTAATCTTAATCTAGATCTCTTCACTACTTCTTCGATGGTTTGCCATCGATCTTCCAGAATAATTTTGTGAATTTTTTTACATTTTCGTCGGTTTGTGCCGTCGAAGAAAGTCCAGAGCGAGCTTGATCATCTATCGACATTTCACCACTTTTGAAACGGGAAAATCACTCAAATACTTTAGTTTTCCCGAAAGCATCACCTTTGTAAGCTGTTTTAAATATCTCAAGGGTATCCGTTTTCCCGAGCAGAAAGCAAAATTTGACGGCCACGCGCTGTTCACGCAAATTAGCCATTACAAAAAACGACGAGTACGCAAATTCACTTTAGAAAAAAAAACACCGACGTAACGCAATCTTCTACGATGACGTCTGTTGGTATATTGACTGTTGAGAAGTATTTCTATACGGTCCTAACAGAAAAAACGCGATACTATTACTACTCTGTCTCACAACACATCAGTTTGGTTTCATTTGGGTACCCCCTTGTATGTAAGGAATGGGAAACCTATGACACGCCTATTCCATAGTGATAATGGCACCTAATTTAAATATAACTAATTTTTATTTCAATTTCCAAAAATAAAATATAACTGATAATTGAAAATAATTTGATTGATATTATATAATTTTTTTAATCATGTGTTCATATGTATGTATGTAACAGAAAATAATATGAAGTTTAAATGTAACAGTAAATAGCGGATTTTTATTTGATTTCATATTGACACGCCAACATAGTGGAAAACTCAAATATACAAGAACTACATAATTTCACTATACCGTATGTTCAATTTTAAAGGTAACAGGAAATATTTCAAACGCAAGACTTTGAATTTAATTCGGGTTTTTTTTATAGGGTATAGGACTTATAAATACATGTTTTTGATAAATTTTAATTTTTAACTTTTTTTAATTTGCGCATGCGCAATAAAATAAAAATTTCTTAAATGGGAACCACCATTTTTAACACTGGATTTGGTTTGCTCTATTTTTTTTTGAGCAACTTTGATTTTTACAGTTTTTTGATATGTTCAAAATTGACATTTTTAAGATGGTCGAAAATTTTAAATTAGGTAATTCGTATTTATCGCATATTTCAACGCTCTACGTATCTCAATCAAGCATTTACAGATATTATTATAACAATTTATTTTTATTAAAACTACAAGGTGTATTTATTATAACATTGAATTTCTAAACAAATATCATAAGATAATAATAATAATAATTTATTATTCCATAAACTGTTCAAAATTATTGGCATTATTTTCAACACATGCTTCCATTCGTCTATGTAGTTTTCTTTGTGTAGCTGCTATTATTTGATCTTCGGTGAGTTCATTACACCCAATGATTATTTTATTTTTCAAATCATCAAGATTAATAGGTAGATTTTCATAAACTACTGTTTTTAAATGTCCCTATAAAAAATAATCCAACGGTGTTATATCAGGTGATCTAGCGAGCCGTTGTACTGGACCATATATACTCATCCATTTATTGCTAAAAGTTTGGTTAAGGTATTCTCGAACAATAATTGAATTATGGGCGGGAACATCTTGTTGAAAAATGCTTTGAAATATGCGATAAATACGAATTACCTAATTTAAAATTTTCGACCATCTTAAAAATGTCAATTTTGAACATATCAAAAAACTGTAAAGATCAAAGTTGCTCAAAAAAAATAGAGCAAACCAAATCCAGTGTCAAAAATGGTAGTTCCTATTTAAGAAATTTTTATTTTACTGCGCATGCGCAGATAAAAAAAGTTAAAAATTAGAATTTATCAAAAAATGATGTATTTATAAGTCCTGTACCCTCTAAAAAAAACCAGAATTAAATTCAAGGTCTTGCGTTCGAAATATTTCCTGTTACCTTTAAAATTGAACACATGGTATAATACGGTAACAACTACCTTAGATAAATAAATGTATACCAAAAAATACCTCCATTATGTCTTTTTGGTTTTTTATTTATAATAGTTTTTTTTTTAAATTAAATTTTTATAAGTATCAAAAAAAAGTAAGAGGTACTGTACGTTTTACGAGCGTAATAATATGAAAAACATCTTCAGCGCCTTTCGATCCAATCGAGCGCCTAACTTCAAGTCTGTTAAGTGTGGAAATATCACACTTACTGGATTATTCGAAATTAGAATGAGCCTTACATATTAACATATGTCTTATTGTAAACAAACAAACGTAATTTACAAAGGTACATTACCTAAAGTTATTGAAATATTAATATTGCGTAAATGCCTTTTAAATATTTTGCTTAGAGATTTGTGTTATAAACATGTTCCAAAAGCATGCGAACCGACTTTGCTTGATTCCTTTCGGCACTTTATCAAAAATATTCTTCGATATGATAGAAAATATTTCATACAAAACATAGTACCTAGTTTAAATTAATTGAATTTAGTCTGCAGGTAAATTTATAATTACTTCTTATAGTTAATAATAAACGTTTTATAAGTAATTTACTATTCACTATTATAAGCTATAACATAGGTTAAGTATTATCTTTTACTCCAAGAAACTTTTAAATAAAATAAGTTTAATATTGATTTTAAAGAAAACTTTATCTCATAACGTATTAAACAAAAAAAATTATTTTAAAAATAATCACTTCGGATGTAATCAGTATTTATTATTTTTAAATTAATTGATTCTAATATATATGAAAATTATACTATTTGAACAATAGGTTTAGCTATGATTACATCAATACCTAACAACTTATGGTTACGTAGTGAATTCAGCATTGGAACTAGAGAGCCAGTAATTGTATATTATTCAGCAACATGTTGTTTCCCAAAATTAGAAATCATTGCTACAGATTTAAGAGGCAATACGCTTAAAAAAATAATAAATGCAGAAAAACGTAAGTACATTTTTTTAATTAAATATATTAAACTCATTAAAGAAAGAAAAATAAATATATATATTAACCTAAACAATCGGGATTTAAGATTTGCTGAAATAATTGAAAATCTGAATAATTTGGTATTTTTTTGTACTAAAACATTATTAGCGATATTGTAATAATTTATAGTAAATTCATTCCCAATACCATGGTAGGTTATATTCTTCGGCTAACCCTTCAGGCCCATTATTGCTACAACGTACTGCCTTCATTGTTCCCTGTCTTTTGTTATTTTTTAGCATTTCTTATCCCCAATATCCTTATATCATAGTTTATTCAGTTTGCCCATCCTTGTTTAGGTCTCCCTTAGGGTCTCTAGTTTCTATGTGGTTATATTTTGCCCGATTAATCATTCTGATTCGCACACATGCTCGTCTCAACTTATTGTCGTACTTTTTAAAGTTTTAAAATTGCTAGGTTCGTGTTATAATAAATCTACCAAATTTTCATTGTTTTTTTTTTTTTTTGCTAACTTTTTTTCTCGAACAATTTTAACTTTCTTTCATCCGATATTTTCGTGGTCCAATAATAGGTATGGATAAAGAACATTATTATTATAATTTATAATCTATCGTATTCTTTATACCTTAAACAAGTATAAACTATCGAGTATACCTACTCTTTAGTTTTTTAAAATAATAATACCAAAATTGTTTTGCGTCATTTAATACAATTGTATTTTACAAAAAATTTAAACAACAAAATGTTTTTGTAAATATTAAAATTTAATTAAATTTAAATTATTGAAATAGTAATCAATAATAAAAATATAATTACATACGTATGTACAATACAATACATTTATACTATTGAAATTATTGATACTATAAAGAAAAAATAATATTCATACCTATTTTAATCGTGTGATTTATTACAAATTTCTTAATAAACCAAACAACGAAAAGTGGGATTTACAATAAATTAAAAATTAAAAATAACTTGTGATTCACAGTAAATTATTTTTACATAAATATGTTTATTTGTTGTTACAGAATACTTAAATATTGCTGAAATAGGATTAATAATTTTATCAGTAATAATTTTGTTATTATTCATTTTAATTTTTGTTTGGGCTATTATAAGATGTCAACGAAGAAAAAGGAGTCGTGAAATATCAAGCTAAATTACAAAAATTTTATAATAAATATATATTTACTTGCAGTATTATTTTTTGGGTTTTGATTATCATGTATAATATTATTAGATGCAACCTTACCTTTATTTTCATTTACGTTCGACATTTTCTGTGTTGTGTAATTGTATTCATTTATGTAAAAAAAATTTTTTATTTTCTAGAAATAATCACAGTTTCTGAATGCGTACCGTAAGAAAAATATAAAAATTAAAAATATTATATTCCTTCTAACACACGGAATGATTAAACGTCTACTGATCTATTAGATTGAAAATAATTAACTAAAATATTACAAAATCATAATGATAGATTTAAACATATAAATAATAATAGCTTATATATGATAAAAATATTATCAAAGTGATAAAGGCTTCAATATTTACACTATGGTTTCTAGAAAACAATATGACCTTGTGATAAAAAATAACAGATTAGATAGTGATGTACATCATGATAATTGATCAATTCAATTCAAGACGTGGAAACATAATTTTATATGTTTTACTGATGGCATAAAACAATAGTGATGGTAAATTATTATTTTTTTCAGTAACTGTTGAAATAGCAGTGTCTGCTACCTATTTCATGTTAAATCATATTCAAAGTTCATGTTAAAATTACAGAAAATAGTTGCAGAAATGTCTAATTGAAACAACATAATAATTTAAATTTGAATTGTCAAAATTTATTCAAATTAAATCAACAGCCTCATAGACTTTTTTACTTATACTCGTTTAATTTATTTTTAATCAATTTTCAAACAATGAAATAGGTACCTACACAATACATAAAATTAAAATTTAATTTGAATAAATTTTATAAAATATATCATGTATCATTTGAAAATGAATAAAAGGAAAGGGCTAATAGCATAGGCTTGTGTTCAGGGAGTGCCGGGCTTAAAACTCTAGGAGGACGAAATTGACTTTCGGAGGAGGGGAGGAGAGGTGCGATGGTACCACTAATTTAATAGCATTAATAATTGGAAATTCATTAATGTCCATATGTTCCTTTATAGTAGACGTATTCGCATACATCAGAACTCGTAGATGTCTACTAATTAAAATTGTCAAATAATATTGTAACGTTTTATATGAATAGTAATGTTAGGAATTTTGGAATTTAAGTAAATTTCTTTACACATCATTTGCCTTGTTTTCCTCCATACAGTAGTGAAATGGTATTTGGTTGTTATGGTTGCTTATAAACTTTTAATAAATCGAATAGCTATTTGAAAAGTAGGTACGATGTCATTTTAATTAGGATCATAATAGAGAAAGAGATAATATAAAAACATATAAATATATATATATAAATACATTTATATAACACAAATATATACAAATTTATTTTTAACGGTCTGGTTAAATGTTAAAACTGGCCTGCCTAATAAAATCTCGCATATCCAGAAAAAAAAATGAAATAACCCGAAACTACTCAAACTGGCGGGAAAATATCTGTTAATAGAAATACACCTTCTAATAAGACATGTATAGAAAAATTAATGTATGCCTAGGAACTAGAACCTTAGAATAATATGCTGAATTTCCAAAAAGAACATATGAAGAAGATAACACACTACCTACCTTTTAATTTCGTTACTTTACATAATACAATTGTAAATCGCGATTTTAAGGAGACTTGAAATGTACGCAATGAACATGGAGAGTAACAATGTGGCTTTAAAAAATTTAATTCCATGACAGATCATATACATACACCAAGACAATTTATGGAGAAACACTAATAATATAATAAAAATTGACATATGCTGTTTGTGAATTTCAAACAGGTATATGATAGAACAGTCTTTTATTAAATGATGTAATGTAGTTAATATTCTAAGGCTAAGTTTTATACATTTTGCATACTAGAAAATATGTTACAAATAAAATTAAAATCTGTAGTTTTTATCATCCAACTGAAAAAAATAACTATATTGAAGATATAGTAAAATAGATAACTAATGTAGGTATTTCATAAATTAAATTCAATTTATAAAAATGATTATCAAATTATAACAAAGCAGCCAGACACGGCGCCAAGGGGGACTCTAGCCAACCAAAAACTGTTCAGCCCCCATGCCAGTCCCCCCACTGAAAAATATGTATTATATAATTGTCATAAATATTATTTTTAAAAGAGGTACATCAAGGAATTTATGAAATATACTTTTTAAAAATTTTTAATTTAGGTAAATATTTTTTGTATTTTCCAAGAACTTTGTTTTAGATTGATTCTGAATTGTATATATATATTTTACTTATTTATTTATGATTTATTACCATTTTATCGTTCGTTTTAATTTAAGTGGTTACAAAAATATTAATGGTTATGTTATATGATACAAAAATATTTATATTTTATTTAAATGACCTCAGTATTTGTTGAAAAAACCTTAGCCCATATAAAAAAAAATATGTACCGCACTTTGACCACTCTGGAAAAAAATTCTAGTACTATGTCTGTATGCAGCTATACATATATTTAAGTGTGTATATTTCATAAATGACTATTGTAATTTTTTTTTGAATCTTATAAGATAGTATTTAAAACATGTGAAATAATAATGAGATAGACAAGATATGCAATATTTTTTTGTTTGATCCAACAATAGCTCTGGTTTGCTGTAGAAAAAATTGTTTGTTGAACAAAAATATAAATACAATTTTTCATTACATTAAGAAACTCATTCAGTGGTTCAAAGTAACTGCTTTCCTTAGGTAGGAAGCAAAATATACCTATCAGTTAGTAAAAAATATCTTAGTCTAGTTTTTAATGGTATATTTTTTCCTGAAAAAAAAATTATTTTCATGCCATAATTAAGAATTATTTATTACTTACTTTCATAAATTAATTTAGTACTTCTTTATCTGCATAAAAAAATAAAAAGAATAAACATTTTAGAATTTAATTTAATTGTCAGAGCAATGAGCATTTTATTTTATTCCTTTAATATATTTTAAATACATTAATTTTTTTGTTTGATATATTTTAAGTATAATGAATAAAATAAAATTACTACAAAAAAAAAAAAAGAAAAGAAAACATAATGATGGTTTTTTAAAGAAATGTATAACATATACCGATACTGGCAATACTATTTTAATTATAATATTTAATTAGCTAATTTAAAAACAATTATTACAAATTGTTTATTAAATATTAAATTATTTACAATAACTATATCTAAATAATAATACCCTAAATATTACAAAATCACAGTATAAGTTCTGTTATTTAATTATTAAGTACAATACAAAAATGGTTGTATAAAATTATAATATTTTAATAATTAAAATATACGATTATTATTAAATATTTATTACAATTTTCCTTTACTATAGTCATTACTTTATAGCAATAAATTTCTATATCATTCCATATAAAAAAGTGTTTTCAATACTTCTTAAATTTTGTTATTAGCATAAAATGGACATTAAGATAAAAAATTTAACTAGAATTAACAATAAATTAGTTTTGTAAACAATTTAATAATATTTAGTAATAAAAAACATACTATTTAATTCCAAATAAAACGTTATAAATAATTTTGTAAAAATGATAAAAATGTAGCATCATAATGCTTTGTAGCATCCAAACTTCTTAAGCTGTGCCGTTCATTTGGATAGATCTAAAAAATAGAAATTAAATTGTAAAATAAACTATACAAATTTAAATTAAAAAAAAAATTAATATTTAATAGGATCATGGATTAAATTAAATATCGCAACTAAATGAAAAAAGTTTAAATAATTGAATAACCTAAATTTAATACTAATATAACAAAAAAAGAAAACTTATCAATACACAAAAAAAAAATGATACATAATTAATAGCATAGTATAAAAATTGATAGTGAAAAAATAATTTTTTTTTAATATTATATTATAATTTCATACAGAGTTGTATAATTAATGTTTTTCAATAAAAACATTTAAATAACATAATATTTTATTCAACTAGAAATATAAGTTTTAATGATTTATAAAAAAAAAAATCTTACTTGCAATTGATATGGTTTTCCATATTTAATAAGTGTGTTGATTAATAAACTGGTGTGAGAAAAATGAACATTTTCATCAATTAGTCCATGTATGATTAGTAATCTGTTTTCCCTAGATGAAAATAAATGTTAAATAAATAAAAACTCTAACATGTTGTTTATATAACAATAATTTAACATTAGTGATACAAAACTTACTCATCAGGTAATCGGCTCACATAACTTAACACTGAACCATTCATGTATCCAACAGAATTGTACTGTGGTAAATCCATATACCGTTCTGTATAACCTGTATCATACATTGCCCATGATGTTACAGGCGCTCCAGCAATTGCTAACTGAAATAACCAAGAAATATTTACAATAAAATTCAAAATTGAATAAATAAAATAAAACAAACAAATCTTCAATTAAATTTACTTTAAAGATATTTGAATAGGTAGCAAGTCCCATAAGACTAAGATAACCTCCATATGACCATCCATGAATTGCCAATCGATTCATGTCTAAGTATCCAAGATGTTCATCTAACCACTGAAGAACTTCAATTTGATCTGAAAGTTCTACAGTACCCTTAAATCGTAAGTTTAATATTAGTTGATTAGTATTTTAGTATATAAAGTATCATGAGATACTTACCAATCTTCCTTTTAAATGACTTTCAAACATTAAACCCCTATGTCTTGAACCTCGAGAATCAATTGCAATTACTACATAGCCTTGAGATGCCAACATATGCATTCTTATGTGTCGAGCACCCTATGATGATATTAATTTCATATTACAGAATAATAATTATAATGTAGTCATTATAAAATTATTTAAATAAAACAGATTTACCTTAAATGTATTGGTTACAAGTTGAACTTCTGGTCCACCATATACATGTAGAATAGTTGGATATTTTTGACCAGGAACAAAATTATGCGGTTTAAAAACCATAGCAAATAATACATCACCAGAACTAATTTGATGTGTAACTAGAGTAGGACTCTGAAGAACACTATTTATTTCTGTTTCAAAATATAAATGCATTATAAAATATAATAATAATGGTAATTTAAAAATATTCACCAGAATTTTCCATTAAAAATCCAAGTGATTGTAAATATATTCCATCAACAGACATATTATTATTTTCTATTCGAAATACTTGACAAGATGGAGGATTTCTTATATTACTGTAAACAGCCACACAAATCTCGCAATTCTAAACGTAAAAATCAAAATATTATAAATAAAATAAATATATAATATTATTTATATAATTTAAAAAACACCTTATGTATGAAATCAGTTTTAACACTTATTTGAAAGATTTTGGGTATATACATATATATTTATAATCTTTTAGCAAAATTAATAGTATGACAATTATCATCATAAATAATATTTATCCAAAATTAGTGTACCAATATATTTTTTAATTAAAAAAAAAAGTAGTGTTGACCATATAATCGTAAATATTTTAAACCTAAGTTTAATTATTTAACATGTTTACCTTATCAATATCAATTTCATAAGAATATCCTGGTTTGGTTAGAAGTTTAATATTCCCAGGGCTCTTCAATGATACTGCGTACAGATGTTTTTCTAATGGTGATTCTCTGACAGCCATGAAATACACTAGTTGTTGTTTTAGATTAACCCATAATCCTTTACCACACACTTCCCAGTTTCCACTGGTCAGCGCTAACTTAGACATCATCATGTTATCTAATAATAAATAAATCATTTAAACTAATATCAAATTTAATAAAACAAGCCTAAATATTTACTTTCACTAGGATCTACACTTTGAATGCCATTTTCATGAGATACCTTTGTAATTATACTAGTAATTAAGTATAAATGTCGAAATCCAGTATCTTCTGTAGCCCAAATCATGGTTACTTCACCATTACTTGTAATGGGAAACATATATAAAAGATCATGAACCTATAATATTATACAATAGAACCTCGATTAATCGTGCTAATTTTTCTGAAAATTTATATGTACAGGAGCAAAGTTAATACAGATTTAAGCAGTATATTGTAAAAAGGTCAAAGATGATAAATAATAATTATTTAGTAAACAATATTATAAAAAGATTTATGGATATAGTTGACATCTTCTTGAACTTAAACTCGCAGGAATATTTTGACTAATATGATGTCATGAATTCAAAAAAATTTAGAAGTAAGAAAAATCATTTTAAACTACAAAAAATAAGGACTAATTACTTCAAATATAAAGGTCTGATAATTTTAAAATATGAGAATGTATATTTATATACCATAGTTTAAATATTTAATTATAATTAAATTAGAATTTGTTAAATAAAAAGTTTTAATTTTTGAAAGCGATGATTTTCATTTATCTGTATGACTTTTCCCCACTATAACCCCAAATAATCGAGGTTCTACTATATTCAATATTTAAAACACTAGTGAAATAATGTGTAAAGTTAAAATTGAAATAAAATTATAAAGTTATTCTATTATTAAAATTAGATATATGATACTTAAATGTAAAAAATTGAAAGTGGAATATTTGGGAGAAAAAAAATTGAATGACAAAGGATATATGATAGTAAAAACATTTATTATTTAATTTAAAGAATTTATAAGCACATTATTATTATATATTATTAGTATATTAGTAATAGAGTTTAAAAATATGATATAGGTATAAGTCAATCTTTGATGTGATTGGACAATTGTTATTATTATTGTGTATTAGTTCAATTTAATAATTTTAGATGTATTTATCACAAGAAAAACAAAAAATCATATATTAAAATATAATACCTAATAATCTATATACACAGAAACTAAATATAACTCACTCATTGACCATCACTACATCTCACAAACGGTAGATTATATGAACTTGCGATTTGACATAATGATTCTATAAATGTGTAATAAGAAAAGATTTTCCAAAATTCAATCTCTTAGGGTTAAAGAAAGTAAAAAAGAAAAGTAGTGAATCTGAAAAAAATCAGATAGCCGGAAATGTTTAAGCTAAAACATTGAAATTTGGTGAGTAATTTTGTTTTATGATGTAGGAACTTCACAATTAATTTTTAAAACTCAAAAAAACAATTAAATATATGAACTTGAAATTTGATATAGTGGTGTCTCCAATACTCAATATGTGTAATAAGAAGGGATTTTGAAAATATTGGTATTGACAAAGACAGTTCTATGATGTAAAACTGGTGTACTGGTGTATTTAGTGTACAACCAAAACTACTATACCAATTGCTTTAAAATTTCATTTTATTTGTTATATAACCAATAGTTAAATCATACTAAACTTTAAAATAGTGTAAGTTAAGAATCAATAAAAACTATGTGCCAACTAAGACTATTCTGTAAAAAGCTGAATCATTCAGCTAGTACTGAAATAAAATCAAGATATTATGTTTGAAATGATAATTTCATCTCTTATTCTTCACAAATTATTAATACATATTATGCTACAAATTAAATTAAAAAATAATCTGTTATTGAAATAACAACTACAGTAAAATAATTTAAATCCCTCTACCACCAAATTATCTTGTATCTAAGTGTCAAAATACCATTAAAATTACCCTAATTATTCTATTTCTTTTATTTAGCATATAAATAAATAAATTTCCGATGAAGAGAAAGTGGTGTAGCCATTGTCAAATATCCATACAGAATATAGCTATAACCTTACCCTAACTAATTGAAGTAATCGGGTCCTCCAAGTTGGAGGTTAAGCACAGGACTAACAACCCTGCCTTAAAAAAGTTTTTGTTCAGGATTCATACAAGCCTTGGACTAGAGTATATGGTAAAACGATTGAAAACTGAAAAAAAGAATTGCTATGTGCAATGTGTAAACCTTGCACAAACTAGATACGGCCTTGGATTTGATTACAGATTTAGAAAAAAATTGAATGAAATGTGTAGCTTTTCATGAAATTTGATGGGAAAATGCTGGTGCAACCAAAATATCTCAGACAACTATCTTTAATGGAGAATGTAAGAAGGCTCCAACTTGGGAACTAGTTTTGCCGTGCACAAATCAATTATACATTCAGTAAAGAAGTTATAAGATATAAATCCTAGAATCTTAACTTTAACCCTGAAAATAGACAATTTTGACGTGGTGTAGAAATAAACTAGAGTACTTAATTCAAGATGAGTTCTCAAACTAGACTCCAAATTTTTTTAAAAAATCGAATACTCGTTCAACTCTATAGTATAGTATTCATTAAATTAAATAATAACTTTTTAGTAAAATTAACAAATATTTTTTGATTGGTAATAATATTCAGTAATTCAATAAATTACTATCAAATGTTATCTGGTAGCAAATTATGTACTATTTTTCAAATAGTTAATATTATTTCTTACGTTAACCCAGACATTGGAAGTCTGGGAGTACACAACTTGAGGAGGAACAAATGTTGAATTATGTGATGGATTAATTATATTAGAAGAAGCATGATCAACAAAATTATCAATGGAAAGAACCACCAGTTCAAGTCTTTGTTGTCTTCGATCTAGGACTTGGATCCATATTCTACAATAAAATTTAAACATATATTTTAATAATTTTTAAGTTATTTAAATCAAAATGTAACAATTTAATTTACTTTTTTTTAAAATGTATATACAGTGTGTTCACGTTGTGGTATGTACAATTAAATATTACAGTTTGATTACCTCAGGCGCGGATCCAGACTACCATAACGAGAGGGGCAGATTAAAAATAAGTTACTCTATAAGTTGGTTGGAGATGGATGACTGATGGGTCATCAATCATAAGGTCACAATAATATTGTTCTTATCGACTATTCATTAATTTATGTTATAAAAATAAAAGACGAAAATGTGTGATGATAACAATTTATTAGAACAGGGGCGGCCAAACGGTTGATCGTGGATGATTTCAGAGTTGATCATGTTAGAATTTATTTTTAGGCCATGTGTACAAAAATTAATCGTGGTGGTTATGAACAAATTGTTGATATATTTTACCTTTTATTCTGGTTCATAAAAAAATTTTCCAAGAAAGTCGATCTTCAAAGGTGAAGATTATTTTTTGTAGTTCGTGGCCGAAAAAAGTTTGGCCACTTCTGCATTAGAACGTTATTATGCAAGATAATGCAATTTAATAGTATATCAAATTAAATTAACACATTTTGATATGGCCAACGATGGGGGTGGTCCCTCCTGGATAACCTTGTGTTGAAATGGGGTATTCAGGGAATGAAAGGGAGTACCAAAATACACAACTTTCAAATATTTGACCCCAACGCTATGTGCATGCACAATACAACTTATTTTTTTTTTAAATAACAACACCATTTTTTTTCCATATATTTGAATAGAGTAATTTTTTAAAACATTTTTAGTATAAAAAGTTTTTTTCTAATTACAAAGTTGGCAATGTTGTAATTTGTTGAAGTTTAATATTTACGAATAATCTGGTCTTGATAATATTTTTATTATGTTCAACTTAATACTTGAAAATCAAAATAAAATCACAGATATGGTTAAATATATATTCGTAAACAGATAAAATATAAAAAAAAAAAACTTATTTTTTTTATTGTAATTTATTCTAGTTTTTGTCATTCATACCTCCGAAACAAGATAACTAAATATTGATGATAATGAAAATTACAAAAATATACACACTATGAATTTGAAATTAAGATCTTATTTATGTCTTATCTGTCTATAAATAGATATTTAACAATGTCTGAGATTTGATTTATTTTTAAGTATTAAGTTGAACTTAGGTAAAATTTCATCAAGACCAGACACACTGTATATATATTTATTATGAAGGTTGATATTTAAACTTACAAATCATCATTGGGTGTCCACCCTACTCTAACTAAGTATTCCATCCAAGGAAACATATGTGATAATGGATATTGAAGTTCCATATTTTTAATATTAATAATTTGACATTCTTCATCGATTTGAAATGATACAAGCTTTAAGTTTGACTTAGAGTTAGCAGTACCAGCTCGAGGAAATCTAAAATTAAAATAAATTTATTTTTTAATAAACAATATATAATACAAAATAATAATTACTATACCTATATTGTTCAATTTCACCTACACCTGATGCATTTGATGAAGGAAAATTAAAAATTTTAACTTCACTTTCATCTACTTCCTCATATAAAATTCTGTAGACATTATCTTCTATAAAAAATAAAATAAAAAATTAGTAAAATAATAAATATAAATACTTATGATTATAAAACATCCTATTACAGTTTATTGTGTTATTTTTATAATTTTTTTTTGTGAAAAACCGAAATAATAACAATCATAAATATCTCCACAAATTAATCGAATCACTACAATTAAATTTGTAATATATTTAACTATATTAGAATTATACAATTTAAAATTAAATACATAGCATAACTTTTTTACTTGTATTTTTTTGTATTTATTCAATACTATAAAATACAACCAATTAAGAGTAATACAGAATTAATTTTCTAAAAGTATTGAACATAAATAGAGAAATTATATGGATTACTATAAATAACTATATTTTTTATTCCATAAAATAGCTAATTATTATAGGTAATGAAGGGTAATTAGTAAAGAAATACTACAAAATATTTAGGCTCACAACTTTAGTCATGAAAAATTAAAATATTAAATAAATATTCTTAAATCATAGAAATATAAATAGGTACTAAAAATGTAACAGTAAATTTTGCAAGTAGTTTATTTAACAAAAAAATGAGTTTATGTAGTCATAACGTCTAGTGAGAGTTTAAAGTAATATAGTAATGTATATATTTGAAATATATTTCATTATTTTAATTTTTGTAGAATACCTTATTTAAATTCCAGAATGTTCTATTACTTACAACTAAAGTTAAGATGTTGATTACTCTTTCATTTGTTTTCTTTTGATCTTATACTATAATGCTATCTCTGTTTAAAATTTGTTTTGTGCTTTCTTAATTCAGAATATACTCATTTAATGTTGCATTTTTTATTATTTTTTACTTAGTTTAGGTCATTTATGTAGTTATTGTATAATGAAGATGGCATTTTTCTTAAATTTTATATTTTAAAAAAAATTTGAATATTATTCAAAAACATTATTTTATTATTAATATTGTAATTAAATTTATTATACAATGATAAGATTTACCCAGTGCTATTGCAAGTTTACACGATACCCTAAGCAAAAGGAATACAAATTCCTTTTTTTCTAAATACTTATATATCTAATTATTCTAACTTGACAAATTTATTTTAAGTGCAAGTCCCTAGGAAATTTCTTAAATTGCCTATCTATTTACGAAAGCACTGGATTTACCATATACATGTTATACAATTAAAAAACAAGTACTTTTTTTACATATATACTGATCATACATGTTTATTGAGAAGATATTCCAGAAGATCTAACTATTGATCACATGATCTACTTTAAGTATGCATCCATAACATCTGTTGTTATTGAGCAACATTTTTTATCACACAAAACTTTAAACTGATTAATTTTCTTTTGTTTGAAAATATCAGACATATTATAATCATTCAATGCAACAGTGCAATATGAAAATCAATTAGTATATCTATATATATAAAAATGGATCCAAAAATTTATAACATTTCATCAATTAAGAACGGTTGGGCCTATTTGGCTTAAATTTTTTTTAATTGTTCGTAATTGCCAAAAGGTTTTTACGAAAAAAAAAATGTTGGAAAGTGCTATTGTTTAATAAATCTTAGTTTAATTTAATAATTTTTTACCAGGTCCATAACTGCGCAATTGAAAATTAATTATTAAATGAAACTATTACAAAAACTATTAATTTTATTTATGGTATTAAATGACAGGTATTGCATAAATATTAAACAACAAAATCCCGCAACAGGTGCCACAACAAACAAGAATGTTAGTTCGAAGGATTATTATGCATATTGGTTGGATTAGACACGATCAGGACAATGTTATTCTAAGATGTTGTGAGCTTTGTCAACAATTCATGGTCGACATGTATGTAAAGATAGAGAGCGAACAATTTCAATACCTTCGATTCAATCAAAAAAAAGCTGCATGCGGAAGATTCTCAAAACAATTGTTAGATATCGGTGATGGGAATGTTACTACAGATGAAATGGAATGCATAAAATTAACGACCGATTTCTGCACAATCATTGATTCGTAAAATGCTTTCATTGACCAGATATTCCCCAATATACACAAACAATATACAAATCATGGGTGACTGGCAGAGAGAGCAATTTTAGTAGCAAAAAATTATTAAAAAAATAAATGTTTGATGTTTTTCCATTTTTATATTCTGTTACCGTTCACAGCACCCTATACCTCTTCTACTTATATACCACATCCTTACACACTTATATTAAATTAGTTATTTTTTTTCTAGCAAAATATTCTCTAGAAATAATTTATATGACAAAAGAATGTTTGTCGGGTCAACTAGTTTTTAGTATAATTTTTTTATTTCTACTTTATTTTTAATAATTTTATATACGTAATAATTAAAATTTAAGTGTATACTATTATCGATTAATATTACAATTCATATTTTTAATTACTCTGACACAACCATACCTCTAATAAAAATTATTATTTTTAAATTACATTTTTATCACTCATTTAAGTAGCATTTTTTTGAAGTTTTTAAGGCATATTAGGATTTTCGTATGTTTCTTCATAAACATTCTAACTCTACTTATAACTAAATTAGATTTATAATAAGTGACATTTTATAACTACCTGTATGTTTTTTGGGTTGCCACCAATAACCATGATAACGATTAAATTCTTCTTGCATAACATATGAGGGTACTCCTGCTGCCAAAGGATCATCTGATAGACATCGCCCCCCTTTATGGGCAAAAGTTAATCTTTTAGTACTACCTGAAAAAAATAATGTTAAAACTTTTAAATTTGTTATGCATATCTAATTTCATAAATTTACCTGTAGCTATATGAGTCACCCAAATATCAAAATTACATACATACGCAACAATATCAATATTATTTGGACAAATTTGAGGAGATAGCTTAGCTCCAGCAGCATTTGTTCTTAATTCAGTTGGATACAGTGAGTTTGTCTAAAAAGTAAAATAACTGATAAAAATATTATAAACATATTGATAAGACTAAATATATGTATACCGAGTATTCATTGTCATTACAATGAAATAATGTACTTGCAGCAGGAAAAACAATTCTACCAGATTCACTATTAATTTCATATGATGTAATTCCAAATGTAGTCAAACGCTTTCTTTCAGATAAGAGTTGTTCTTCTCGTGAATATCTACCACTCATTATAACACTTGGAAAATTAGACTCAATCAAAGGTTGCCATGATAATTGGCCAGCAACACTTTGATTTGGTAAATCAACATATAGAAGTGTTTCAAATTCATTTACGGGAGCACTGAGAAAATAAACACGAGTTTTTCCATTTTGTAATCGTCTGAATGATACATGTGAGATAGACATAACTGAAACTGTAGAAAGACGATGACGAAAGTCACATACTGTCTGCCGAATTTCAGACCATGTTTTTTTGCCTTCATTATTACTTATCGATTGTAGACCATTTTCTAAAGCATTATTATCTCCATCAGTGTCAGTATTATTTTTATTGATCGCAGGACTACAATTGCCCTGAAATAAAAATAATGAATTAATAATACCAGACTTAAATACTTAGAACGCTGATAAAATAAAGTTATGCAATACAAATATTTATTTAAAACTGTAGCATTAAAAAACAGCAATCCATTTCATTACCTGGTCGTTAGGTAACATAATCCACAGATTATAATTAATTCACGCTACTTATAATGTAATTAGAATCATTTCAAATAATTATAAAAATATTTTAACAATAGTAAACAAATTTAATAGAATATTGAATTTCAAATAAAAATATTTTTAATATTAACCCCAATAATTTCATAATTTGGCAACAAAGCTTCTGATGCCTTTCACTGTATTATTTAAGGTTAGATGTAGTGGGGAGTATCTGTTCGTCATCCGCCGGTCAAAATAAGGTAGGTACTGCCGTATACTGTGACTGTATTGGTGTATTGCAGGCTACTATGATAGTGTTATCAATTATTATCAATTATTTATTTTAGTAATTATTTTGTATTTGTCTTATTATTATTGAATGTAATATCACAGATTATATAAATATGTCTATGAAATATATTCATTTGGTCCGTAATAGTATCATAATTTTAATGTTTATCTACTACCTATGCTAATTATACGCTAGAGCATGATTATTATGTACCAAAAAGTTAATTTTTAATTATTTTAATAGATGTGAATTTGTTCAATAAATATATTGTTAAACAACTCTTAATACTTTACAATATATTAATTACATTTACTCTAAATAACTTTACAGTTATTAATCATCTGTACCTATAGATATAAGAATAATTAACTCAACTTTTCTGGTATATTAACTTACTTATTGGTTATAGTAGAGTTGCTATAAATTTATAAGGCGAAATCGGGACAAAATAAACACAATATTGAGTAATATACATTTTAAAAACTTAATACAGGGATGGCTATTCCAAGGCACTCCTGCCCAAGATGGCTCACGAAAATTTTTACTATTATATATTTTATACCTAATATATAATATTATAGGACCTATAATATAATAAAATATAAATAATTAACTAAGTAATATTATTATAATTATTATGTATCTTAACTAACCTTTTTATACCAATACATTAATTATATAATCAAATTATAATATAACAAAATATAATATTTTTAATATTTTTTTCGTGGCACGCTCTATAAAAAAAAAAAAAAGGTTAAATACTTAGACCTGACTTAATACATATAGTGGGCGTATACAAGGGGTGGATGTGGAGGTCAGATCCCCCCTAGGCCTTTTTTTAAATGTTATAAAATAATGTCCTTAGTGTGAGGGCGGTAGAAATGTAGAAAAAAAATATTGATAAAATAAAAATAAAGATTTGTTTGCAAATGATCCCCCCCCCCATACAAAAGTTATGTATATGCCACTGAAGAGGACCATTAATAGCTGGTTATATAATATTTAAAAATATTTCTGTAAAATAAAATATATTGTATATTTATATGTGTAAATTATAAATTATGTTTTTATTATATATTGTTAATCGATTACGATTAAAAATGTACTTTGAGATAAAATGGTCGAAATTAAAAATTAAACAAAACTAAATTTCCTCTAAACGTCTAAGCCGGGACATATAGACGTCCCGAAAATATTTTTCGGGACACTGGGACGCGAAGTCCAAAACTGGAGAAAATCCCGGTTTTCCGGGACGTATAGCAACCCTAGATTATAGTAGCAATTCTTTAATTTTTAATTCATCAGTAAAATATAAAAACGTTTAACGCATACGGTTTATTTGTAATCAATTGTAATTAAACTGTAATTCACGTTTTTAAACACTTCATTCACTTTTTTTAACTTATTGATATTCCATTTCTCATTATCATGATCATAGGCGCAACTAGGGAGGTGCAATAGGGTTTTTTATCACCCCTGAGTTCAAATATAGCACCCATGTTTTATTTTTCAGATCTATATAATCTATAGTAATTACAGTTAAATACCATTTAATTTTATTTTTAGCAATTTTAGCACCCCCAATATTTAGGCTATAGTTGCATCCATGATCATAATGGACATGGCAAATGGATGTTTATTATGTACATAGTATATAATATACTTGTTCAAAATAACAATATTATTTCACCAATATTTTACAAATAATTATTCTAATAAAGGTTACCTAATATATATTTATATAATCTTTCGAGATAGTGATCCGTAGGCAGTATTCATTAACTATTTTTTTATCTGAGCTCACGGCAGTGCGCCGGTCAAGTTCCAGCAATGCCAGTATATCTTTACAACGAACCAATTCACCCGGTTATTCAAACCCATATATTTCTGTTTCCTCTTAAGATAAACTTTTGAAATTTAAAACACAGATTAATCTCGAGTAGTTTAGGATGCTGTAATAAAATGAGCCCTTAATATTGTACCATTTCAAAATTTGCAATTTTGTTACCGACTCACTCACTAATCATCAAAATTATAAGACACTTCCCGTATAGGTAGAAACGTGAAATTTTACATTAAGGTAGTTTTACAGTGTAATTAAAGGGAAAAATCTAAAAATTGAATTTTTTTCAAAATTAATGTTGGTTTAGAGAGTGTACTTCTATACGTATACGTAAGAAGTGACGCGTTTAGCACGCATAAACGATTTCTTTCAAACAGCGTTACAATATGGCAATAAAAAATTGTTTGTAGTTGACTTATATATACCTTATATATATATATTTATAAAACATAAGAATGTTTTCGTTCATTTATTTTACTCAAATACAAAATATAATATAATTATTCAAATACAGAATATTTTAATAATGTTCGTCAGTATACGGACGATAATTTTACGTGATAACGTCATAAAAAAACATTGATAAAAGTTGAATGCTCTTATGAATTGAATGGAATTATTAGTTAAGTTCGAAATCATCAGCCGAGCCTATGTGCACCGACATCAATTCCCCATTTGCTTAGCTTATGTCATTACCACCCATAATAGTCAGGGATTAAGTTTACCTAATGCTTTGTTAGATGCTGGCAATTCAAAATTCTCGTGTATCAAGCATATGAGGCCCTTTCTAGTGTGACAAGCCTCCTGGGAGTTCACTTAATTAATTTTGATCCTTGTCAGGTGAAAGCCAAGGATAGTGCCATTGTTGAATACAACCGTCTAAGAACCTTGTATAGGTCAGACATAACAGATATTCTAAAGTATTGAAGATGAAAAAATGAAAGACCGTACTTGGCTATCATTGCCTGGTATTGACAACGCTCAAGAGTTCAATTTCTCAGCTCTTCAACAGAGACCCAAACGGTCTTACAAGAGAAAATCTACGACATATAAAAAAAAATTTAAAAAAAAAAAAATAATAATAATAACATTTCGTCCACGATGCTGAAGCCCGCAAAAATAAATGATAACCTCAAAAAAAACCTAACAGTGAAAAAAGTTTCATACTCTTTCCCAAAAAAGTCGGCCTATCAAAGTAGTGAAATCTACATTGTGGCTGGTATTTTTTAATTCATAACCCTACTGCACTCCTACATAAAAGAGCAACACTCCTCTTTTATATTGACAGGCCGACTTTTTAACCTAATCTTTTTTCATCGAAATGTTTTTTATGGAGATTAATGTTTCTTCAAATATTAACAATACGGTTTAAGGTATTTTTTTATCAAATGAGTTTGTTACTATCCAGAATATGCTAAGAAGAGGCAAAAGGAACAAGTATCGTAGAGTACCATAAGCGCTGAAAATATTAGACAAAAAAAAATATAAATATATTATATTTTGTGTTTTTATTATTTGTAAATTTTCTGAGGTAATTTGATTAAAAATATTCTGTATATAGGTATATTTTAACATTGCTTTATGAAGGTATTATAACGTATTTGTTACTATACATTTTATGACTAGAATTTTATAGGTCAATCATTCGAAATTGTCAATAGTGTGTCAGTCAGTGGCGTAGCCAGAATTTTTAAATGGGATGGACTCAACACTTTTTTGGGTGAATTAGGTAGGAAATGCTTTGAAAGTTCATCTATAACTCCACCCCCCCACTAAAATCATCAAATTTAAAATTATATTTTCAAAATTTTATTATAATTAAGTATAATAATATTTATTGAAATATAATTAATAATAATAATAAATTAACGGTGATCAACTATGTAGCATTTTCGCGACATAATATTTTATAAACACTATAGTGATTATAAAAGTAGTATATGTAAGTGTTAAACGAGAGTCGCCAAAAATACAGTAATTGCAGTAGAAGTAACATGTTAATGTATTTATCAATGACAAACACTCGTTATTCGTCAACTTTTAATTATTACCAAAGTTTTAAAATATTTAAATAACATAATTTAGTATATTAGTTTAGTACATGCACATAAACACGACCCATATTGAGGGGGGGGGGGAGAATTATAGCCTCCTTAGACCCCCTTGGCAACGCTACTGGTGTTAGTTATCTGCAATGGCATACAATCAAGAATTAGAGTAACATGGGGTAAAGGTACGCGTTTTCTATTATTTGGTTTTAAAATTGCAATAAACATATTGATATGCTCCCAAGTGGTATTTTTTTCAAAGTATAAACTTATAAAGAATGTAAATTTGCGGATTAAACTATTTTTTTTATACCTTTAAATAATTATTTATAAAAAATGAAAAAAAAAATAACAATTAGGAATTTTACCCATTGCGTGATATAAAATTCCGCGTTGGTTAGAGTAAAAGTCCTTATTGGAAATTAACATAGACTCAGTTGTATAGAATAACTTTTTATTTGTTATAAGCAATGGCGTAGCCAAGAGGGGGCTAAGGGGGCTATATCCCCCCATGGGCCGTGTTTATATGTATAATGTATCTTGACTATTTAATAGAATCAATGGATGCTCATTTTAATCAAAGGCTTATTGATGTTATGCCACTTGAAAAACTTATTCCGGCCAATTAAAATATGTATGGCGATAAAAATACTATAAAACCTACTAAAATATATGTCCAAGATCTCCATGATGATACCTCATCTACAGCCTAACCTAACCTAACCTAACGGGGTGGTAGTATGGGGTTCTGCCAAAAAATCAAACAAAAGAACCATTCAAGCCTTCCAAAATATTTGCTGTCGTCTAATTACAGGAGCACCCTGGTATGTCTCCAATAACATTATAAACTCCGATCTCAAGATTCGCTCTGTCAATGATACAGCCACTCTATATTACAAACGCTTCCACGCAAAACTTCTATCCAACCCCAACCAACTCATCAAGGACCTTGCTACACCAGCACTACCCGGAAATCCAACTAGAAGGCTCAAGCGGAACTGGTGCCGCGATTTAAAAATTTTATAAATTGCTTAAATTAAATTATTGTAATAAATTGTAAATTTTATTGTAAAGCCACTAGGTGTCTCTAATGAGAGATTTCCTACCATGTCATAATTAGTTCATAGTTTTTCTTTCTTTTTACCATAATTATTACTTATTGTACACCCTGTATAGATTGTAATATTTCAAAATAAAGTCATATTTTTATTTTTTTTTAAAAAAAAAAATAAATAAATATTAATTAAAATCATAAAGATACACAAGGAACTTGGTTCTCACTATGTATTGTGAGTTACACAACGTCAACGCGATGTTGAATTTAGATCACATAAAAACATCACCAATTAATATTAGTGCGATGTTCCATAACCGTTTCATAAAAATAAATTGTTATTTGTCAATAAGTAACTTAATCTAGATGTGCAACTCTGAAGCGATATTACAATGTAACTATATTAAGAACAATAATTAATTTTTAAAAATAAAATATTATTATAATATACGATTATTTATAGAAAACCCCAGGACAGTCGATTATCGAGGATTATCATTATTTTTTGTGTTTTCGCGACCAATTTCCTTCTCTAGACACCTCTAGTTTTTAGACATAGGCTTATATTTTAAAGGAATTGTATTAAAATTTTAAATTAGTCGTTTTGTATATGTCATGAAGGTACACGCATAGAACATAGAATGCCATATTTGAAAATTTATTTTCTTTTAAGAAGTGGTGAATCATTTCGTACTCATAGTCAAGAGAATTATCATATTTTATGTAAAAAAAAAAATATGTCTTGGTACATCAAAAATCTTTTGAATTTTTGTAGAAATTAAGTCTATTTAACAAAAAAATCACCAACAAAGTTCATCAGATGAAATTTAAATAATTTTATGAATCAGATTCTTGATTTAGAACATTGTTTTTCAATTAATTATAAATATAGTGAAGACAATTAATCATTAAAAACCTAAATTACACATATACATTTATTGAAGATTATTTTAAGAATATGCAACAATTTTTTTTTTTACTTGAACTCTAGTCTATGACTTTAATTTCTTTTTGATAAATCATGTTCTGGAATTTTATGAAAACAAAATGCAAATGCTATAAATTCCTAGCTCTAGTTATCATAGGCACGTCTAACATTTTTTCGCAAATATGGCCAATAAAATTTTTCATTAGGAAAATTGAAATTTTCATTTAGGATACGAAGACAAAGAGTGACTAACACAATACACTACTTCGAGAACATACATTTTTAGTAATTTTAGCTACTATAGTAGCTATAGCTAGTAAATAATATACTAATTTTCTTCAAAAAAAAATAAAAGGTCTATAACATAACATACAACTACACAGGTACTATGGATATTAGATAATAAATATTATTGATTAGTTTTTGTCACAGACATATTATATACCTAAATAATATGTTTTGTCAAAATATTTATTATTTAGTTCTGTATCTAATTATTTTTCATCGGCAATTATTCAAAAAATTTAAGTAATTTTTTGTGTAATCGAATAAATGTAATTCGTAAATAAATTATACCAGTTTAGAATGATAAGTTGTAATCTAAATGTTTTGTTCTACTTATAAAGTTATTTTTTTTATTTATAAAGCTTTTAGAAATACTATTAAACTCGACAATTATAATCAAATACATCGATTAATTGATTAAAATACAATAAATAAAACATATGCCATAAAAATATTAAAATAATAAAAGATTATATACAGAAACCAGCCTCGTGAATGAAGGAAATAATAAGAATGAGAACAGATTTTGAAATTTAGAATTCTGAAAGTATTAAATGTGTTATTAAGAGACTAATAAGGATATTGCATTTGGTGGATAGGGAAGGACAACCAAAGAGAATATAACATAGAATACAGATTTTTTTCATCCATTTAATATAGATAAAATAAAATAAAGATAATAATTAAATTAGTAGTAGAAAGTAAAAACAAAGATTTCAATCTTGATAATTGTTTGTTATGAATATAGATGGTAATTTATTATATGTAAAGTGTCCTGCAGTACGGACAGACATATTTTTTCCAGATTACTTCGCTGCAGGCCGTGGTTCTCAAAGAAGTCCTGCAGGAGTTTCGATACGGTTCCACGTGCGCCGAATCAAAGCCTAAATACTTCCCACTCTTCTACTTCGTAATGGTTGGGTATGCACGGCAGGTATATACCTCTCTTCTCTTCGTGCACATTGATGTCTTGTTGTTCGTTGTTGGTTTCCCAAGGAATCGTGGAGTTATTTTAAAATCAATATAGCCTGGATTTCTTCTGTAACAGCATGAATTTTCTTTTTTACATCTCCTATTGGTCCGCTTACGAGTATTAATTTTCACTGATTCGAAAATTTGAATACAATCATTTAAGGATATATTTTTTGTTTACTAATTTTGTAATTGTATGTGCAATAAAACTAAAATTCACTGAGATGAATATTTAATTATTTTTCAATGTTTCATTTTGTATAATGTTTTGAACTTTTCCAATAGCGATAGAAGTTTCTGAATCTAATTTTTAAATAATTTCTTGTATTTTCGTATGAAGAAGATGTATGAAAAATTAAATGATAAAATATGTTTAAAAATATTTATAAATTAGTGAAATATGTAAAATAAAAGTAGCATAATTTTAATAGGAATGATAACATATATGAATATTTCTTATCGAATGTTAAATATCTTGTTTTAATAAAAATATACATTTACATATAAATCCGTTCCCTACTCATCACTAATTATTATTATTGACATTGCATAGTAAAAATAATTGTATATATATATATATTTATATAAAAGCCTCATTATTATGACTTGTTTGACATTTTTTTCACCGAACTTAGTATAATAAAAACTTGAACAATATTCCTGGATGGAAAAAATAAAATATTTAACACTTAAAATACTAATTAATAGTTGTAAAAATAAAAATAAAACAATATCATATACTTAATCGCATGATTAAAAAAATAAAATAAATATTCAACTAGGTGATATATTAAACTTTTGATTCACAAGTTTTTAAACTATCATGAAAGAGATTAATTTTATAACGATTGAATCCCATGATCCTCGCAACATTAGTTTTTTGGGGACTTCTTAACTTCTAAATATTAAATTATGTTTTACAATAAAATAATTTTCCCAGTAATATCCTGCTAATTATTTTTCTTCATTAAATCGATTAAATATTATTTTTTAATGCAAATTGAAATGCTAATATCTGTAATTTTTTATGAGATAGGCCATAAAATCTGTTTTATAATTTTTCTACTGTTATTTATTATTTACAATGTTCCACCAACTCTTTTTCATGTTCATCACTAAATGTTCTTTTAAAACGTCCCAACAATGAATCACTATGCTCAACTTTTAGTATTTTTCTAAGTGCTGACTCTCCTATCCCTAACTGCTCTGCTGCTTTACGAATCGATGTATCAGTTTCAATTCAATTTTTTGCAGTTTTAAATATTACTCCAGCTACTCCAGTAGCGAGATTTTTTTTCTTATATAAGTTCTAAAATTAAAAATTATAAATAAATTTAAAAAACCTCTTTAAGGGAAGTATACCCGTATGAAATAAATTTACATCTATATTATTTATTAAAATAAAAATTAAATTGTACTTAGGCCGGGGTAAGAGTACATACTGCGAACTTTTACCCCAAATTTATTTCGTACTCTTACCCCAAATCAAAATGTATAAATTAATCTTTATTATTATTTTATCTTTGTAACCATAGGTTCCCAAAGTGTGCGCCGCGGCTCCCTAGTGCGCCGCGATGTATGTATAATGGCGCCGCGCCGTCATTAAATACTATCAGGTCTAACATTTTCCTTATGATTAGTCATGCTATGACTTAGAGAAGGGCGCCCTGAAAAAACCTTGGATCAAAAAGGGCGCCTTGAGTCGAAAAAGTTTGGGAAACACTGTTTGTAACGATAGTACTATACGACCCTTTTTATACAAAACTAATATCATATTATATTTGATTAACAGTTGCATACCTAATACAAGTGATATTTAGTATACAAAATTAGCTTTTGAAAAAATTGGAATTTAAAATCAGATGATTGAATAACTTAGCTCATATTTAATAAAATAATATTCCAATAATGTGCAAACGGATGCACATAGAGAAGTGATAAAATATTTTTCGTTAATAAACATTTCAACCATATATTGAAAATTAAATTTATAATAGCAAAATTGGATTTTACCTCATGCTACTCTAAACAAAATTCAAGAAAAGCAATGTTTGTACCTTATTCTGTAATACATCTATTAAAGACCTTACAGTATCAAATTGTAATTTCAAGTACCTATAAATAGCATACATTTATGGATGAAATAACGAATGTCATACAGGGTAAGGTACCATGGTACATGATATTTGCTGATGATATAGTTTTGGTAGGAAAAAATCTAGTAGAAGTTAATAATAAGTTGGATGAGTGGAGGTTAGTTCTTGAAGGAAAGGGATTTAGAATTATTAGAAATAAAACAGAGTATATAGATTTTGATTTTGGAGGAAGATACCAAGAAATTGGAGGAATGAGGAGACCAATAACAATAAGCGGTGATGTGATGGATGAACTCGAGAACTTAAAATATTTAGGATCATTGATACAAAGAACGATGATTTTGGCATGTATGTTAAACATAGAATGGTTAGGTTAGGGTGGCGATCAACCGATTGTCCTCCTTATAACTGCTACTAGGTTTAGGCATAATCACAACTAGGGAGGGGGGCTAAGGGGGATTAGTCCTCCTCCATAAATATTCTATGTTATAAATGGCATACTGCATACAATATACTTAACTCACAATAGTGTCACATACAAAAAAAGACACATTTTAGTAAATCCAACCTGGCTCAAAATCTAAAATTTATTAACATGGTATATAAGAGTGGGGGTAATCTACAGATTATTTTAAGTTTTGGTAGGAGGGCTGTAGTTCCCCCAGATGTTTTGCCCTATTTGCACCTATGGGTTTAGGACAAGAATGGCCGACCCTAAATAGTTGAAAGAAAGGTGAAAGAGAAGAAGAAAAAGAAGTACCTAAAACACCATAAATTTCATTAAAATTGTTCAAAAGCTATGAAATTTCTATAAAGTGCTACTACGAATAATATTTAACACCTTACAGTTCATGACATTTTTAGAATAAAACAAAATATTCACGTTAGTTGATCAAGTAAGTTTCCTAAATTACCTAAAACATTATCAAAATTACACGAAGGATTAAATAATAATATAATCAATTGTGGAAAAAAATTAAAATTTATAAATGGTCGTCACAAAAATATTTAATTTTTACTTTTTTACATATTTTAAAGATACACGGTAAAATGAAAACCGTGTTTAATTATGTAACTTTTAAAAATTATCCAAAATTATTTTACCAGTTTTTAATCATTCGTGGTGCAACAGATAACAATCATTTTTCTTTAGATTTTTTCTACTGCTCAATAATATCAGTAATATTTATACACAATAATTTTGTTTTATAGAAAATCATATGAGGCCTTAAATTATTTATGCTGATTTCGAAAAGGCTATTCATGTGTAAGTATTCAAAGATTAACCACAATTTAAATTAAAAATATATAGATTTCACTTAGGACAGTTGTGGTGGAGAAAAATTAATTCTCTAGGACTCAAATGGTTTAAAAAATAAAGAATCAGAGATAGGGAAAATATTGAAGTACTTTTTCGGATTACCTTTATTATCATTTAATATAATATAAAACGTTATGTTGAGTTGGTGGCTATAAAATTAGTATATGACAAAATTGATGCATTTTTTGATTATGTATTTGAAAATTATTTTGAAAATGATGGTGATTTTTTACCAAATATATATGGGCAGATTTCAGTTCCTTAACTAGATCTTGGCGAAATAGGCGGTTCTCAAGGGCATAACAAAATAAGGGGGGCACGTTTGAATTAAATTAAAATTGGTTTTACCGTATAAAATAAGCAATAAAATAAAATTTGCCAAGAGCGCTGCAAGGAAAAATTATGGCACTGGCAGATTTTTAGATCATTTCAGTTGCAAATTGTTGCGAATTGTTTCATGGAAGACTGAATTCACGATTTTATTCCAGTTAATTTTTTTTTTTTTATTGATTAAACATTTAACAGTGATCCAATTCACTTAAATTAAAATTAAAATAAAAAAATTGATAAAGAGGAAAAGTTTGCTGATGAAAATATTAAAAAATCTGAAAAAATGCCAAATTTCATACTAACAATTTGTTTAAAATGTAATCTTGTAAATTCATACCACATTAATTTTTCCCTTATATTATTTATTATGACTTATTATTGATGTTGTTGTATTATCACCTAACATTTAATTTAATTTAATTATTACTATAATCATAAAATTAATATATCGTCAGCAAATGCACACATACACATACACATACACATACACATACACACATCACCTTCACGAAATGCTGACCAAATAGATTGCAATAGAATAAAACGCCCCCCGCAAGACGTGATGTTCGTTCTACTGTCATCGATGTAGAGGACGGAACGCTTCCCGATTTACAAGTGAAGTGATCGGTCATTCTTTTATATTTTTTTTATTAATAAATATTTTTCGTTATCTTAAATTAAAAGGTTTTAAATATAATTATAAAAGGTGTTCATATTAAATAATTTTTTCTACTTTACGTACTTGTGCAAATGTATGATAAAGTTGGTACATTTACAAAAAGGGTTTTAAAACTATATTGTATTTCAAATCTCAATCCAGTGCTAGATCATATTCTTTGTCAGTTTGAGGCAGTGGCGTATGTAGGTTTTCATTTCAGAGGGGGCCAATTATGTATTTGATTTTTGGGTGGAAGGGAAGGAAGAAGCACACTATTACAAAAAAAATTATTTTAACACTATAAGACTTTTCGACTGTCTTTACACCATCAGAGAAATAAGAAACTCAATATTTTTTTTGATTTATTATTTTTTAAAAGTATAAAAACTATATTGTAATAAACAAATTTTTTATTATAGTTACTCAAAATTCATCACATATTTTCTTAAAAGAATGAACATATTTTATAAATATAAAATTTTAAATTATTGTATAAGCAAAATTCTCAGTGTCACGACAAATTTTCAGAAATCCCCAGCATTATGACATATCCATGTTAAACATAACAATCTTTAACAATGGTGTTTTTAATTTCGGAGGGGGCCCTGGCCTCCTTCCCCCGCATAAATACGCCCCTGGTTTGAGGGGAGAGTACAATATAGTTAGGTAAAGGTTACCTCACGCTCGAAACATCCAGTGCTAGATCTTATTCTTCCTCAGTAGTTTCGAGTGTAAAATAACTTTAGAGCTACTAAAGGAAAATAAGTCTTTTAAAAAACCTGTTTTCGACTATCCTATTAAGCAATGCTAGATTGTATTCTTTGTCACTTAAGAAGGTAGTCATCCGGGCCAATTATAAGGTTTTTCTTTACGTGCTTGTTTGACGGTTAGAGTGTCCAACAACCGACAAATATTTGTTTTTTGTGTTGCTATACATCAAGCCTTTGCGTGACGTATACGACAATGTGAAGAGAAAATATTATTATTATTATTATTATTATTATGTACCTATATTCTAGGATTAATTTTATTTTATTTATAACAAGCACAAATATTATTATTGATATATACGTTTGTAGCGTATATTATACTGAGCAACATTTTTAACTATACCTTGGTATTCTAGATAGTGTTTGAAATTTTGAAGTATGAAATGTTTCATACATCTATAATTCTAGACAGTCTTAACTCTGTTTAAAATGGGAAGGAATACCTACTGTTGAATATATCATAATAATTCAAAAAGTATTATCATGAAAGCTTGGGGGAATAAATCCGTATGATACTTGTAGACAACTAGGGAATTGATTCATATATAACTTGTAGACAACCCAAGAACCAATTCTATAGTCGGAAACCAACTCGCTGTCATCTTTTTATTAAATTGAAATAGACAAAATAAATATAAGGCTTTATTATGTATGTATGATCTGAATTCATGTTGTATTTATAATATGACTCCTTGTCTTTCTGTTTGTATGTGGTATTTGTCTAATCAGTACATAAGAATTAAGATTATTTTGAGAAACCCCTATTTTACTTCGTTGCATAGTGTTTTTTAATTGTTTAAATATACACTGTACAGTAGTGTGCATTCAATTTACTTTTCGACTTTTTAAAAAATTGTTAATTAGGCAAATTAGCTATAGCATACAAAGAGTATAATACTATAAAAAGTATATAAAAACTATACTATAAAAAATTAAAAACCTAACTCTCAATCATTCGTTTCGCCTCATATGGCAACACTGTAACGTTCGTTGGCCCTCTCCTTCTTGTTTCCCATCAAGGCTTCAACAAGATTCTGCAACGGCAGATGTCATACCTGTTCCTTTTTGTTATACTGGTGGTTTGTTAGAATGCTCGATAGTAAAGCAGTTTTACCCGTTCACCGTTCATTCCACGAAGTGATTTCAGTAGTTCGTCATCCGTTGTTTAGTTTGCACATGGAGTGTTATGAAAATAATTGTGCGTGATGAAATTTAAAATATATTTGTGATGTGTGTTTAAAAAATAATTCGTGTGTTTGTGTAAAATGTCTGTTGCTTATGAAATGTATTGATGAAAACAATGCTCTGTTGCAAATGTATCAGGTAATATTATGTAAATTTATTTTATTATACGTATTTAAGTATTCAAATAATCGGTATGCACCAATAAATAATAATAAAATTAGTAGGTATACATCAAATTTCATCAAGACATTTACACCCCTCGTTAATCGAAATTATTTGGTTTAAATTGATAATTTAGTAAATTTTAATTTTATCTAAATAAAGATA
This sequence comes from Sipha flava, assembly GCF_003268045.1. NCBI lineage: Eukaryota > Metazoa > Arthropoda > Insecta > Hemiptera > Aphididae > Sipha > Sipha flava. The sequence goes on along the minus strand of NW_020273540.1, from coordinate 65,572 downwards.
GATATTAGATATTTTAGTTGAATTATGTCATTGATTTTTGAGACAGATATTTTTGTCTATGATGATCTCACTAAATCACTTAATTTGAATACGGAACGTAATTTTAACGGAAATACGAGTTAAAATTTGTATTTCGATGGAATTAGTTGACATATAGTGGATATTGAATGTAATTAAATTTACTATTTTATTTGATACAAGATAATAATTAAAACTGCGAAATTGATCTATGTAATATTCTTGGAATTTCAATAAAATAATGCTATAAATGGATTGAGTACTAAGTTTTACTGTAAATTACCAATGTTTTAACAAACTTAATTATATTGCTTACTTAGATAAGATAATTTTCGAATTCATTAATTAATAATATTTGAATATTTTAGTCAAATCATGTGAAGTATAACATATCGACAATATTCTTCATTATTTATCAATTCTTTACCCTACATTTATTTCAATTAAAATCGTTTTTATTTTCATTAAAAACCTATTAACAATATAAAAATAACTCACAAAAAACAGTTTATAATTGTATTTTAATTAATGTGTATTCTAAAAATAATATTGAAAATACCTTTTCCTGTTGTTTTTGTCCATTTTTTTTATACCAATATTGATTGAAATCCTTTAAATTTAAATTATAATATAAATTCTGACTTGAATTTATTGTTTGAATTCTATTTACTTAAAAAGTAGAATATAATTAAATATTTAGGTTACCTAACGCACGCAAAAATATGGATGGGCGTTGAAGATTTTTACATATTTAACATAAATATAGATATGTGAATAACGATTATTAACAAATAACAAATTATAACAGAAATATGATTTAGTAAACTTTATCTAACTGGCTATCTAATATTTATCACATAGATAAAAATTACTGATTGTTAAACGTGTGTATAAAAATACTGAAATATACATTTTCTATATAATTTGGGGGAGAGGTTAACCCTCCTTGTACATGCACCTGCAATAACCGTAATTTTTTTTTGAAATTAACAAATTATCTATTATTTGTTATTTGATTATAACACTACAATTTTGTACATTACTTCTGTTTAGCTGGTATAATATGTACAGATATAAACGAGACTGTATTAATGTTCTTCTTTCACAAGGTTAATTACCTCAAGCGTTTTCGAGAAAATAAGAAATACAGCAAATTAAATCAAAATTTGTATGGGCTGTACTTTTTGGTAAACTGAGCTCATAATATGTTGATATTTTTTTTTTGAGGTTAAAATTCACTGTAATTTTTAATCAATATATTTAATTTACACTACTACCCTACACTATGATGAATGGGGGTTAAATCATGAGTAAGACCACACGTCTCGTTTTGAACGGGGCTGTCTGGTTTTTCGAATCTTCGTGCCGTTGTTCTCAAGTAAATTTTCGGGACGCTAAAATGTTTCATTTTCAGAAAATAGTAAAAAATAACGATAATCAATTATAATCTGTCGATTATTTTATTATTTTATTATTATTATAGTTATTTTTTTTATTATATTTAACTATTATATGTGCACAATGCCGTATCTGGGGAGAATCTAGGGTGTCTGGACCCCCCAAAATGTCTTCAATATTTTATGAATGTTTAAAATAATTATTTATTTTTAATACCAATATAAATATTTTCAGTCAAAAATGACTTAAGCTCCAATTAACCATTGACTGCTTTTAGTTTTATATCATAATATCATATGAAAATATGATATTAATTTTAATAAAAGAAGATTAAATCTTTTTCCGTCTTATTTTTAACCAAATATCAAAAGTTAAAATCTAAATTCAATAAAATTACAATACACATGTTTTGGACCCCTCCTGAAAAAAATTTCTAGATACGGCCTTGTGTGTGCATTTTACGTATATATACTGTAAAGTGGCGTAGGAAGTCTACGCCAAGTAAGTTCTACTCGAATGCAATAATCGGTTTGAATGGATCCGTAGAGTCTCGTACGTTCGACAAAAAAAACGTTCGAGAGATATGAAAAATCGTTTACACTAGTGGATATTTTTTGAAGAAATTACCGTACAGAATAATCTCGACACGTGTGAATTAAAAAGGCCCAGTTTATTACTTTCGAAAATCGTCTTGCATTCTCGAAAAAAACGTGAGAGTTTTTATTATAGTGTAAACCAGTGTCGTATATAGGGGGGAACCTAGTGGGCTACAGTCCCCTCAAGATATTTTAAAAATCTTAAAAATTATTTTAAATGTATGTTATATTTGTGCTTTATGCTTATTTAGAATTTACGTCCAACATCAAATCTTTTTAGGACATTCTGTTAATGAAATGTAGATTAGTATCTACTGTATCTTGTTAGTAATTCTTAGATAGCAGTGGTAATTTAACTCTGTCCATAGTAGCCCCTCCCGAAAATATTTTCAGAAAACGCCACTGGTGTAAACAATCATGATACGATTTTCGAACAGGAAAATTTCGTATTCGACAATCGCCTTCAAGTTTCTTGAATGCTTGGTACGAGAGACTCTCCCCATCTAAATCCGCTTTTAAAGGTTAGTACTAGCATGATTTTTACGATAACCGTATATAACCGTTTACATTTTGTTTACATGTTACGATTTTCTCTAGACACAATTTCTCGAATAATTCAATTAAGAAACTCTTCCCGTCTAAATTCGCCTTTAAAATATTGTTATTTGTTATTTATTAGGTTTAAACAATTTTTTTGTAAGTATATAGAATTGTTAAACTTCTATGTAATCGTTACAAAAAGTATTTTATAATTATATTAATTATGTATGCCTATTGAGACCTGGTAAGTCCCAACAGCATATTATATTTTTACTTGAATAGAAAATATTTATTTTCATCGTTTATAAATGGGTAATATAATAAAATAAAGAATATAATATACACTTGAGTTATTTGTTAAGGTTATTTTTCAAATATGTTGTCCACATAAAAATCCGTAGCTGTAATTTACCTTGTAAACGTTATGTTTGGCTCCCCGTCGGGTTTTTGCCCGATAAGATTTTGCTGCCATTGGAGATTTTTTTTTAAATACTAGGACGTCCCTTGGTTTTTTGAATAATATGGTTTTGAATTTTAAATTAAGGTTAACTTATGTTGAGAAACTATTAAATATTAAAACTGAGTTTACAACACGGAATAAAATAAGAATTTAAAAATCTCAAAGAATAAATAACAGTAGTTTCATGAATTATTTTGTATATACGCTGCTTATTTTACATTTGTACATGTATATTCTGATATAAATACAAAATAATTATTTCTTTAGTTGTATAAACCAAGAATATAAATATTTTAATTTACAATTAACTCAAGCTACTCTTGAATACTATTTAATATTTTTTGAAAATTATTAATTATTTAGCGTCGTAAATTTTATACCTTTACCTTTGATTCATATTGTATTGTAGCATACTATTATTATAATGTTCAGATATATTACATTTAGTCAAATTAAGCTGCTCTTCGTCCTTAAAGTATTATACTAAATATTTTTCTATTATGCATTTATTTATGCTGTGTTATAGTCAATAGTGCAACCAGGATTTATTTTCAGAGGGTATATCCATTTGTAAAAAAAATGAATTTCGGAGGGTGTCAAGTGGAGGGAAAATGGGAAAAGGTTAAATAAACTACATATTTCAGGGACGGAGGTCATAATCCCCGTCCTCCTTATTTGCGTCACTAATTATAGTTTTTCTGTTTTACTTAATGTATATATATAGTTTTATAGTTTTACAAATTGCTAAATAATTTTATTACAGCATAAAAGTAATATATAGTTGATATAATTTTCCAACAAAATCAAAATATGAAATATTATTTTATAATAATTTTGACTTAATTTTTTATTTGATATTTGTAATATTGTTATTTGTATTATAAAGTTCGAGTGTACATTCTTTATTGTGTTCATTTGTTAATGGCTTAGTTATATTTATTTGTATTCATTTTAAAACAGTAATTAATTATGGGATAAAATTATAGAATTCAAAAAATCGGCTTTGAATAATTGATATAATATATATTAATTTATTACATATATATATAATAAAATAATTGTGTATGCTGGTATTCAAAAACTCCAGTATTAATTTTATTTAACAGTATCTAAAATAATCGATTTTAAACTATTAATATTTGAAATTTTTACTGTGTTCTAGATAATGTTCTAGATAAATAAGTCATTAATGACTATGTTATCCAGGATTGTTAATATATGCGTATTAAACGTAAAAAGAACTAAAGCGTATATATTTTGTTTTTGAAATTTACTCTTAAGAAAATAAAATACTTCCTATTTCAGATATTAAGTTAGGCTTATAATTTTTATACTTCGTTAAAATATATTAGGTAGTTAATAATTATATATGTTTCATAAATTATAAAAAAATGTTTTTATTTGAAATTTCATTTATTCATTTTTTCGAATAATAAAATTAAATACTGCTTCTTATGCAGTATTCAATCTAATGATTAATTTGCAGAAATTCTGATGTTTATCTATCATTAGTTTTCCTCTAAACTCTTGATATGACCAGTGGCGGATTTAACGGGAAAATAATGGACATTTGCCGCCTGGGCCCCTACCCGTAAAGACCCTCGGGCCCCAGACCCAGTCATCAATTCACTAATTTTCATTTCAAAAAAAAAATTAAAATAGAACAGAAATGGACCACGATTTTGAATATTCTTTTCGATACTATAAAAACGTTGTCCGGTTTAAGCATGGTCACCGAGAAAATTTACAAAATTATGAATATCCTGGAATTTACTTGAATATCAATAAATTAATTTCCCATCATAAATGTTCAAAAATTTGAGTAAAACTCGTTGGGCAGCACGTTTAAAAGCTGTGAAAGCCTTAATTCAAAATTTCGAGTGCATTGTAGATTGTCTTGAAAATGAGATATCAAGAGTTGGAGCATCTGGAGATGATATTATGGCTGCTCAGACATTACTGTCATCAAATAATTGGTTATTTTTTTTTTAATTCGTTATAATGGCATTCAATGCTTGATATATCAAGCAATCAATAATTTAAATAATTTTAATAATTTTTTTTGATACATCAATTTTGTAAAACAACTGCAAAAAAAAAAAAGAAATTGATTTGATAACGGCTCAAAATTGTATTTCAACAGCTTTAACAAAATTAAAAAATCCCAGAAATGAAAAATCTTATAATAATTTTATGACAAAAGCAAAAACAAATTGGGAAAAATGAGTTTGGATCATGTTGACTTTCCAACAGTGAGAAATTGGCGAATTAAAAAAATTACTGGTGAAAAAGCTACTGATTCTTCTTTGGAAACGTTTGATAAACATAGTTATTATGAAGTTTTTGATACTATGTGCAGTAATACAAATTTTTTGGGTTTTTGATGTCTGAAAATTTAAATAAGCTGATAGCAGATGATTTAGATATCAGTGTTGGTATTTTGATTGAGAAATACGTTGATTTCTTTACAACTGATCTGAAATATGAGTTAATTAGTTTTATTGATTTATATTTTTCTTAAAATAACGATTTTATTAACTACAGTCCATTGAATAACTTAAAATTTATCATTGATAAACATTTGATAAACAGTTTTCCAGAGTTTAGCAGTCTTTTTAGATTATTTCTTACACTCCCTGTTAGTACGGCAAGTGCTGAATGAGTAATGAGTTCTTTAAAAAGAATCAAAAAAAAAAAAGACATCGTTGTGCCACTTTAAGTGAAAAACCTTAAATTAATTCAGTATATTTTTATTGAAAGATCGGTGGCAAATAAAATAAATATAAACACAAATATTGAAATATTTGCTGAAGCCAAAAGACAATTTCCAATTATTTAAATTACCGAATTACATTAGTAAGATACTATGTGTTAATAATATAAATTTTTTTAGTTTAAATTAAATGATAATTTTGATAAGATTATTTAAAAATAATATATCCAGTTTGAACAATTAAAATAAATATTTATATTTTATTTTTGGTTCAATATCTATCTAGTTTAACAGTATTTTAAGAGGGAAGTCACGAGTCAGTATTTACGACGATTCATAATTCTTGGGCCATTTATATCGTATGTCGTCTAGGCTTTTTTCCATAAATCTGCCACTGGATATGACGGACATCTATTTGACTGTCTACTTTTATGTAATTATTAGATTCTAATGTATTGCAATCTTGGTCTTTCTCTATGATTTTTTCCATTGATTATTCTTTCTAAGATTAGTCCTAGCAACCCATCGTGTCTTAAAATATGACCTATTTAATACATTTCGCCTTTTCTGTATTTTCTTACTCTTCAAAAAATTGACAAAACAGATACAGAATATAATGTACTGTAATGTACTAATATATTCATATTTAAAAATAAAATTTAGATTTTGCAAGTTAATATATTTGATTGTCGGCCCATTTTAGGCAATGTGAATAAAACATATGATTTTTAATATTATTTTACATATAACCTAGGTATTATACAAAATGCCAATTTTTTAGGCAAAATACAAAACATTTTATTATATGTTATTATATTACATTAAGATTCTTATAATTATTATACATTATTACTCATATAACAGACAAAATTTAATTTTTATCCATTATTATATTATTTTTATTATATAAATATTTTACTTAAACTACTTAATTCACTTATTATAACATGTTGTAGAAAAGTGAAATTTTGAAGTGCACAAAATGTTATTGTTAAGGCAAATACACTTTTTATTTTGACACTTTGACTTACAAAGATATTTTAAAAATCCTTAGCCAATTCCTGCGGATTGAATTTTTATCAACTCATTATACTATTTATCTGATAAAAAACTAGTATTAGTGGCTAAATTTAAAAAAAAAATTGTAGTTTATTATAAAAATTTAACTTGATATAAATCGTATGCATAGTTGCAACACCAAAACAAGACACGAAAATGACGAGAAAATTTACGATATTGTAATTAAATTATTAGTACGTTTAATATTGTACCTCAGATTTATTGTTATATTTGTAAAAGAATCTTTATTGCGTTAAATCGTGCACTCACATTTATGATAAACGGTAAGTAAAGTCTTTGGTAATAGGCGATACCCAATTTTGTTTGTTTTCATCATATTGCCTAATCCACGTTTGACATTCTACATAATACCTAGGCATTTTGCAAAATACCGGATTATCCATCGATTTTTTTTTTTTTACAATTTGGTGGTTTATGAATATACATTTTTCGATAAATTTCAAAATTTTTTGGGCGTATACCCAGTAAAAACTTTTTTCTTTAAATAGCAACACCTATTTTAAACTTCATATTAGGATAGGCCTATTTTTTTAAGTAATTTTTATGTATCAATTATGTCTCTAAGTTCAATATTGACTGAATAAGAGCCGTGTACATTTTATTAAATAATAATTTTTTTAAATTATTTTTAAACATTTATAAAATCATTAAATTATATGAGCATTATGAGCAGAAGCTCCGTCGTGCTGAAAACATAGGGTTTGACGTGTAGCTAATGGTACATTTTCTAACATCAATGGTAAAAGATTTGTTTAAAATGATAAATATTGCCTTGCATTTAAGTTTTCTTCATAGAAATACGGACCTAATAATTTGCCACCAATAAGTCCACACCAAACATTTGTACCTCACACAGTTTGGTAATGACTATCCACTGCCCAATGGAGATTGACATCTAACTAAAAACGATTGTTTTGCTTATTAATAACTCCATTGTTCGTAAATTTAGATTCATCAGTCTATAATATTTGATTTGAAAATAACGGTTGTGTATCGATTTGAACTAGTATCCAAGCAATGAAATTTAAACTTCTTTCTGGATCTGCGGGTCGTAAATTTTGAACTAAATCAGGTTTGTAGGGATACAAATTGTGTTTTTTTTAAAATTCTATGCACAAGACCGAACGATATTCCAACTTCTCTAACAACATGCCTAACCGAAGATCGTGGATTCAATCGTAGATTTTAATTGGAATCATACAAGGAAACTTTAACAATTAACAAATTTTTATTAGAAAAATGGTCAAATTTTGAAACTATTTTTATGGCTTCACTCACTTTAGATATATTTTCTGTGACTACACCCCTATTACTATATCTTCAAACTATGTCAAATATGCATAAGTTTAGTCAATGATCACAACATTAAAAAATCAAATTTTAAAAAAACGAAATAATGACAAAATTAATTTTTTGTATAAAAAACTTAAAGATTTTACAGAAAAACCAAATTATTTTTTTCAAATGAACCAAAAATATACATTCAGGAAGATTTTGAGATCAAATGCATTTCAAAAAGAAAGAAGATATTTGGAAAAAATTTTCTTTTGATGGAAAAAATATTAATCCTATCTATCGTTACAGGATAATATCTTTTTCGATTCTTGTAAATATTCAATTCAATAATATTTAACATGCATTTTTAAAATTTAAACTCAACTTTCTGGTCATTCTGTATAATAATGTATATCAAATTTTTAATTATTTAATGCTATTGCCATCCACTCAAGTTACTTGCGAAAGAGTATTTTTTTAAAATTGAAAATTATCAAAACAAGGTTAAGATCATCTTTCGATCAGCAGCATTTGGAGTAATTAATGTTTATGGCTATCGAAAAAATATAACACAAAACATAGATAAAGAAGAATTAATAGACAACAGAGCAAAATCTTCAAAAAAAATTTCAAGACTTTTAGTAGTTTAATTATATAGAATATAGATACATTTTAAAATTTACTTTTTTATCAAAGGTAATATATACACAGGTGACATTTATTTTAATTTTTATTAAATTTTTATAAAGAAAAAAATATAATATAAAAAAAATTAGTATTAAGTAAATATTTATATTTTTGTCTAATGTTTAATGGCAAACAAATAAAATATTATAGAATTTAAAATTAAGTAAACATAAATAGATGATTTATATAAAAAAAAAATATATATAAATTATTATTTTTAAAAAATTACCAGATTTCAATAAATAATAAAATATAATGGATTATTTTATAGAGTTTATTTTGAATCTAAATTAATATCGTCATATTCTTTACGTGAAAAATAAAGCCCTAAAACGTCTTAGATACATATGCAAGAACTGTGTTGACTTCAATGATAAAAATACTTCCATTTTAATTTATTGTTCTTTAGTGGGTTCAATTTTAGAATATGATCCCATTATATGATCACCAATAATACTAGATTAATAACTACTCTCAAGAAAGTTCAAAATTAGTTCCCAAGCTTTTTGAATCTTAAGTACAATATACCCCGAACTCCTCATACATCTTATAACCCTTTGCTTATTTATTTAAATCTTGAATCCCTGGAAACTTGATTTATATTTTATTTATAAGTTATTAAATGGCTGTATTGACTGTCCTAACTTCTTAAGTCGTCTATGATTCAAAGTTTCCTTAGTTCACAGTTCTCAAACTACTACGAGTTGAGTACTAACACACCACTTATACGAATCATGAACATAGTAAATAATTATAACATCGATTTCTGTTCTAACTATCTCTCGTTTTACTCATTTAAAATTCATGTTTCCGCTAACCTAATTATGTACATAAATTGAAATACCTTTAATATTTTTATATTTTGTTTTGTTTTTTTAAATTAAGTATTTTATTGTTTTAATCTATTTTCGAATGCTATATATTAATTATATTCATGTAATTGTACTCAAACCCTTATAATATTTCAATAAATAAATAAATAAGTTATAATTCAATTTAACTTAACCATAGGATACTTAAAAGTATAATAGAGATTGAGATATTAAGACTTACTTAAGATTCTTTATCTGCATAAAAGTGTCTTTAACATCATAATTATGAATGACAGCAATTTATTTTTCTGTATAATTTATTCATATAGTTAGTGGTTTTACTTATGAAATATCACTTTTTTAATAGTTCTTTAATAATTTAGAAATTTATTGTTCATCTGTAGAATTTTTCCTAGGTTTATTTTCCGAGTAACTATATATAATAAATGTTTATTATAGTCTTATAATTTACAAATAATTGTTATCTTCGATTTATAATTATAATTAATAATTATTTTTCATTTAATGTTTATTTTTAAAAAAAAATTGAACTGTATAACTTTATGTTATTAAAAACATTATTTATAGAGAACGGCCACTGACTTTTGACTTTTGACCATGGGAATCACAGGAATTCTTGTTAGATGCAATATTGTCCTTTTTGTCTCCGTGATCCGACGCTTCTACATATCTAAATATTATAACATCGTTGATTTAAGAGAAATTTAAATCTCTTGTTATTCTCTTTAAATAATCATTAACAGTTTTTATATAGTTGTTTTTATATTTTTATGTATTTTTATTGTCATATTTATAATAACAATACATAGTTTTACTTATGGTTTTAATGTTTTCAATACTAGTTCTTAATTCGTGTAAGAAATAAAATATACAGTCATACAGACGTGTTTTTTTCTGTGTACCATGTCATCGTCCCCTAAATTTATTTGCACCGGTTTTTTGTTCGAATAAAAAATCCAGATGAAAACCATATTATTATTAATACAAAGTGAGAGAAGTAGAAATAAAAATAAAAACCCAAGCATGTATTTATGTTTTGATAGCCTGAAGCTTCTAGCGTTGAGATCGGATCGCGGGAAGGCCTGTTGTTGTATGCTCATATGTATATGCATACGCGCATTTAATAATCCATCATTCCAACATTCACAAGCGCACGCACTCGCACACTACGCGTGCGCGCACACACCACTTGTACGCACACACACACACACACCCGTGGGCAGCCTGTCAGTTTTACCTATGGAATGCCACTGCACCCAAACAACATTTTCGCCCGATCTCTATTCCCCCACTATTATATCTTACACATTCATTCTTCTTATTTAGAAGAATTTCGAAGTTTTTTAACATTTTTAATCTTGTATAATAAAAATAAAAAATTGATTTTAAAATATAAAATATATTTTACGTGTATTGGTACCTATGAACACCAAAAAAATAATTTTCCATTTGTGATAGTTACAAACATTTTACTTGTCAACTATCCACAGTTTGTATAATTGAATAATGATATGGCGTAAGAGTTATAATTATGATTTATTATACTCGTCTTATGTGGACCCTGGATGCAGGTTCAAAGCGCTGTGTGTGTGAGTCTGCGAAAGAAATAGTGGAAAAAATGTACAGATAAATATCTCGAATCGTAAAGGTCTAATTATTAGTCAAGTACAGGTTGTAATAAATTAATACTATAATGTATACGTTGAACCATAAGATATGCAAATGTCCAGGCTTGTCTGCTGACCGTGTTATAATAATGCGGCGTTTATTTAGTACTGTTAATATAGATAATGGGCTGTTATAATCTGAATGACGGTTGATTAGAAACATTTAATACCGTAAAAAAGTATATAATCATTTTTGTGTGAATATATTTATGTATTTCAAAAAATATAAAAGTACGTAACTTTAAAGATTTAGAATTCATATGCTTAAAAAGTTGGAGTATTTTATTTTTTTTACTCTAAACCATTTAAATGTTAACATGTTAAAATAATTTCATGATTACAATTTTATTTTAATGCATAAAAGTGTAAAAATATTCCTACAATTTTAAACATTTATATCTTATGTAGGACAATACATTTTATATAACAAGTACATTACAAATTCAATTTTAAAATCCTGTTTATTAATTAATGTTTACACTTATTTTTTAGACTACAATAAATTCCTATTATAATATATATTGTAACGGACAATTGGAAATATATGGATGTGTGATTGATTACCCAGATGTCTAGCGCCGCCAATCAGGTAATCATTTAAAATATATTTATGTATTCAAAATTACAATCAATATTACGATCACTTCTACAATTATTTACTACTACTACTATACGAAATGGGCGTAAAAACCGGATGCCCGAGACTCGGTAGTAAAATTGAATGCAGATGAGACCTGGTGAAGTAACCGTGAATGTCGTGTCTTTTGATCGATTTATCGCCAAACGTCACTCCATCTCATTGCAATGTCTTTGTACCTATTTCTTATTTCTTATTCCATAATCCAGGTCTGTTTCACCGTTGTTGGATGTATCGGGAACAACACCATTCTGTAGATGCAAACTTGACCATGGATGTGGCATACTAAACTTTTGTATTAGACTTAAAAAAAAAAAACTACTCGTTGTATTATATGTATAGTGAATACAGAATGATTAATTTTTTTAATGTATTAACTTTAATTTTCTTTTTATAATTAATAATTATTAATTTTTAATTTATTCCGGTTGCATTGACATTAACAATATAATCATTGATATTTATATTTTAGTATATTGATTACAAAATGCTAACAGTTAACACCATAAAGTAGTTCATTTCGTTTTCGTAAGCAAAAACCAAATACACATTGATGAAATCTTATGACACCATTGCCATTGACATGATCGAAATTTGGTAAGCTCATCCTGCATAGGATATAGATAGTGTAGTACCGTAATAACGCATCAACATATGATATATTTAAGTTATATATGTATTTTTACAAAGATATAATATACGCTCTAACAACCTTTCGTTTTGTGAAAACATGAGAACAAACATTTTTCTAACTATAGAGTTTTACTTGCTGCGTGATACCAATCGCTTTTTTAGTTGCTGCGTAGGATGTTCGTTCTATCTTTTGAATCTATGCACGAGTAACACTTTATATTATAACAAAAAAACTAAAAAAATAAGAACAAACATGTTACTATTACATTGTAAACACATTCCCTTTGGGTGTTTTACATTATGTTAAACCTTTGTTTTCTTCTAATTTATGTTATTGTATGAATTTATTATGTTACTTCGATTATTAATTTGGTGTACTTACGTAGGCAGATTTTATCTTGATTATATGTGATTTATAGTTTGGGTGGTCTTTAGAATTATTTATATATTTCCAATAAATTAAAGAGAATAGAAAATCGCTTCGAGTAAAAGGAGGAGTTTGAGAAATATATGAGCTATTGTTATTTATTTTATACAGGCGATACCTTATATTTTTCAAATTCTATGGATAAATGTATATCAGTATATTATATTTATTTGTTGACACGGTTTGATCATTTTTAAGAATACTTGGGACCAGATTTGTAAGTCGTTTTAGTTAATGATTAATTCAAAGCTATGACATATTTTTGATGGTTGTTATCTTTATTTATTGTATATTGATGCCTGATCCAAAATTACCTAAAGAATTTACCTAAAAAAAAAAAATGTAACTATCAATTTGTGAAACCTTTCACTCAAATATTAATATATTTATCTAATGTATTATATTCTTATCGTGCATTGTGATATAATATTGTAAAGAAATTGTTGACCACCACAGGCTTTATTGTAAGTATTTTTTCCAACTGCACAAATAAAATATATGTTAGACTGTTACAGAAATAAGTGGGGGGATCATACTAAATAAACTATTTAAACTATAAAAAAAACTTTACGGGAAAAATTGTCAAACTAATTTTACTATGAATTATTCAGTAAATAATTAGTTATTAAACATAATAATATTAATAACAGAAATAAAAGCATTTGAATCATTTGAGATGTGGTCCTAGAGACGTATGCAAAAAAATAAGCTGATGGAAAGAAAAAGTAACCATGATGTACTGGAAATAGTCGACAAGGAACGTTGATTAATGAATTCGATTAAGAAGAGAAGTTGGTAGAAAATACATTAAGACATCCTGAAGAACTGCACAGTACTATACTAAAGGGCATGATTGAGGGAAAACGACCACCTGGGCGACCCGCAATATTTTTATCTGAAAAATCAAAAAGGGTGCAGGAATTGGAAGCTATAGGGCATTTAAAGAAGTAGTGAGTGACCGTGAAGAATGGAGAAGAATAGTTGCAAACTAACCAAAGGGTTGAATAAAAAAAAACATAATAATAATAATATTTATGAATGAAAATTATTTTTTAAAATTATCTATTTTTGGAATGCGTTTTCGCATTATTATTTTCAATATCTTGTAAATCACTTTTTAGACCTTGAGTTTGAGATGCTTCTGCGAACACTCCTTTGAACCAACTTTGTTCACGTACCTTAGTAGTCTCTTTTACTCGGCGACATGTTTCATTAGTCCACGATAAAACCGCATATCTTGGGTCCAATAATGATAAAGGTGGCATGTTGAAATAAATAATTTTTGTTGTATTTCTCAAATACACATATTAGCTAAGTCAACTGCACATTTTATATTTCCTAATGCATAATTAGTGTCCTACTACATCTTACATTAAAGCCTGGACCACCATATTTTTTTCTTTTCATGTAGGATATCTTTATTACTTTTGGTGTGTCAGGTGTATTCATGTTGTTCAAAAATCCGAATATGTTTTTTGGTTTTCAACTAGTATTTCCTACGGCACTCACAACCTTGAACGAACATGTATATTTATATATAATTACTCAAATAAATTAGAACTCAAGAAATAATATAATATTTTTATATAATAATAATAACAATTAAAATGATTTAAAGTATGGGATCCTCGTACCGCCGACAATGCTAGCCAGATTGAAAGGGTATAGCTTAGGTTCTTGAGATTTACCAGTTACTTTCTGGGCGTCAATTGTGCTCCTCATAACTACATTCCAGTTGCCAATCAAGTTGGTTTAGCTTCATTTGCGGAGCGCAGGCGCAATGGGTGCTAACTTTTTTAAATGATTGTTAGCTGGTAGATTAGATTCCCTGTCCTTACTCTTCTTTATATATTTTAGTTACACAACCCACCTCTTTTTGCATTACGACCTTCCATGCCCCTATGTGTGCCACAAATCACCTGTTTAATTTATGTGCCTATACGACGTATGATTTCCAATATGGACCCCATTTTTATTATTTAACCATTATCACATAAATCAGCCAGCATTTTGTATATTTTTAATTTGTTTATCGTGGCTTTTTTTTGTATGTAATACTCTTTTTTCTACTAATTTTTTACTTTATATTTCTTTATTTTTATGTAAATTATTAATTCTTGATATTTTGTTTTTTTTTTTTGTGTATTTCATATAATAATTACCTGTTATTCTTAACTGTAATTGTATTAAAAGAGCTAAAATAATACATATTATATAATATAATATAATATAATGTAATATATATATATATAATACAAATAATAACTATACGATTTTTATAATAAGCACTATACTAATTTCTGATGTTAAGACGTCAAGAACCCATTTTGAGAATTTTTTTCCAATATCTTTTAAAAAGAAGGATCTTCCGGTAACTAGAATTACATATTTGTAAAGAGCGATTGGAAAAAACGTAAAAATTAAGTTTATTGTATATAATAAAGAAGTAGACAAAAAAACTAAAAATAAAATATTTTTTAAAAGAGGGTCTCTTGGATTAGTCTCGCACATATTTTCCGATTAGTCATATATATATATTTACCTGACCATGTTAAATTATAATAATATTATATCATCGTATAAAACATATATTACATTTGCAACAACTTTTTTATACAAAATATGGTATGGATTTATTTTAAAATCCACTTTAAATCGTGATTGCCAATACGGTAATTTGGTATTCCTTTAGTAATAGAAAACACATTCATTCACACGTTTTGTATATTATCTTCTAGTTAACTAGTTTATTGCAATCCAGTAGCCGTAATTTCTGAATCTGTCCGTCCCGCGACACATAATAAAAATCCAATCTACCCGTTGTGCATTAATTACCCTCCTATAATATATTCATCATTAATTTGCTATCGACCAAGCATTTTCTATGGTATGTACGTGTGTTCACGACCATTGAACTCAAAAAATCTTGACATGTTTTAAGTAAATAACCAGTTTACACACACTAATATACACACACACACACACACACACACACACACACACACACTCGCACGCATGCATGCGCATAAGTGACTTGTTACTTAACAGTGTTGCAATTACTAATGTGCAACTAGTAGCCACATATGGTAAATTACGTTTTCACGTAGCCAAACTCCACAACAGACCACCAAAATAGGAATGTAGGAATGCGATATAATTCTTTTACTGGCCCATAAGTTTTATTTTAGTTTATCCAAAAAAATGCTTTATTTGTATTTGTTTATTAACTATTTTTAATTATTATTGTTATTATATTGTCTTTATTATAGCTCTGGTGTGGTTTAATGCAGACTCACTTGTTGTCAACTTGGCGCTTTAGTTAAGCACCATCGATCTCTATGAGGTCTCAGATTGGTAATCACTTGAGAATTTCTCTGTGGTTCGTATCATATCGTTTTTGCATGACAAAAACTTAAAGTTTTCTATTTAAAATTTTATACAAAAGACAACCGATAATATATAATCTTAGGATTAATCCTAGATATTGGACGTACGAGACGTACGATAAAAAATTCTTTACTTATTTTTTTTTATGTCTTTGACCTTAATTTTTTAGAAAAATTCTTAGTCTAGGATTTTGACCGTACATGGTTATAAGATAGGTCATAATCCTATACATAAATCATAAAAATAAAAGACATTTTACTTCAAGATATTGTAAAACATAGAAATAAGAAAATATACTTTGTCATTAATGAAAGTGTAAAAATAAAATATTTTGAATATATATTTAATATATACATATATGTATGTATGTATATGTATATTTATTATAAAATATGTAAAAGATTTAGGTTAAGTATTATAAAATGATTGGAAGTAGAAAGCAGAAGTTTATTTGTGAGTTTGTGTGATATATTAAGAGCCGGTTCACACGCCACTCTTCTACGAGAGAGAAAGCAAATTTTAAAAGAACTATATAAGTATAATATACAATTTTTAAATATTTGATTGCAATATTTAATATACAAAATTATCTAAGTTTAATTTTTTTTTTATATATAAAATAATATTTGATAATTTACACACCATCAATTTAATTTAATTTAATTTAATTAATTTAATTCAATTTAATAAAATTTCTATTGTTTTAATTTGAGTATTAACGAGTTTACTTATTTTTAAAGGCGTAGCCCATTTCGCCCAAATTTTGTTTTTATAAGATTCCCGTTTCGCCCAAACTAGTTTAGATAATTTTAAAATTAAGTTGGCAATGATTATTTTAAATCATATAGTATTGTAATATTTGAGTATCATTTAACGTTATCCAGAGAACACCACGAGGAGGCGATACTGTTTGTTCTCCAAAAAAATTGCTTTTGAGTTCACAAAAATGGTAACATTTAAAATTTAGTCCACAATATTTAAGTGCATTTGACTATGTGAATTTACTAGAACATAATAAATTAATTCGTAATTAATGTTTAATTTAATACATTATTTTCTGATTTAAATTTTTTTTACGTGTTCAAAATATAATCGAATGGAAAAATAATCCTATTAACATACATTGTATTTCTGTACAATATTAAATCCTCAACGTTTTCAAAGTTAAGTTACGATTTTAATATAGCCTAAATTATACATACAGTTTACTATTTGGTTTTTATAAGGAGTTAATTTTTAATCAAATTTGAATGAGACATGACAGATGAAGTAGTATAACTGTCAGCTTTACTACTTTAAACAGGGTAGTAACATTTTTGATCTAAATCTTAACCGAGCCATCATGTCAATGTTATAATAGTTATATGAAATCCATTTGCATACATAATAATACACTATGATGTATAATATTTTACATATTTTGTTGAATAATGTGGTAAATGTTTTTAAGGACTAGAATAACATAGCGGTTAAAATTTAAGTAAACCCTTACATGGAAATAGGCAATTATTGTTGTTTTTATATTTTATAAAATATTATATGAGAGAATAAAATTTAATAGTTATCAAAAATCTTAGAGCTAGTACCTTAAAAAACTATAAATTGTTAATTTCAATTTTTTGTTTGTAAAATATACATTCAATTTAGATAAAGAGTAATGTATACTTGTTTAAGATATGAACCGTGAATGGTTAACCACTTATAATGATAAAAAATATATAATTAATTCTTGTTAGAATAAAACATTAGTATATGACTACATTAATAATAATTATTAATTATAATATTATAATTATAATTATTACAATAATACAGCTATTTATGTTATTAAAAAACATTCAATTGTGTGCTATTATATTCAAAAGGAATTTGGATGATAATTAATTTTTAAACTTTGTTTAACATTCTGTGTTGCAGAACACAGAAATTTCCATTTCTTAATTCTGTTGTATGTTTCGTCAAATATATTCTATTTTATTTTCTATTTTAAAACTTTTCTAAGCCTAATTTCAATTGTATTTATTTTCATTTTTTTTCTCAAAAATATACCCGAAGTACATCGTTTCTTTTATTAAACTACAATAACTAGTTTTAAATAAATTCTAATTAATAACATATTTTTTTAATAATATTATTAAAATAGTTGGTTTAAGTTAATAAAGCAGAATATTTCACATATTATCTATTAAAGAATGAATGATTAGATTGATTGGAACTGAGTTACTATAATGAACAGAGTAATTTCATTCAAAAATTGTTTTTGAACGAAAACCAGCAAATTATGTATTATAGTAGGTACTATATTTTAAAGTAATTACATTTTAATCGTTTTACGCAATTTAAAAAGTGTACTTGTTCTTATAAAAATACAAAAATTTTATACGAACAATTAAATTATTAGTTTCTTATCAAAAAATAATTCATAATATAATTTTGTTATAAGTCACGTTATTATGATTAAATACCTAAAAAATATTAATACATTTTAAATGTTTCAATTTAGGTATACTTTATATCGGTTTTTTAATTTTTTTTTATTTTTAATCGACTTTTTTGTGTCATACGATTTTAAAGTTTTATACAAACACGATCATTATTACTTGTATGAACTAACTTATATTTAACAACGAAAATAATATAATTTATCAAGTACTTCTTAAAAGTTAAAAAAATTTGAAGTTATAATGTATAACATAAATAGAGGATTAATCAATAGTATAACGAAAAAAATTTAATTAATATCTGTTTTAAACATGCCTACAATATTTTTAGGTTAAATTTATATTATATAAAACACTAGCTACAAGAAACATCAGTCTTAATCTTTCTTGATTTATTGCATTTGAAAACTATTCAAAGGATTTCCTCCAATACTTATTGGTACACAAAAAATTGTTACTTTTGTTTCGTAATTTGTAAATAACAAAGAAACAACTTTCATATAAACATACAGTAAGTATTTTGATAATCTTTTGTCAGTTTCGTATCGGTAGAGATCTTTGAACTTAGCAAAAAATCCGTTTGGCCTTTAGGCACCCTGCATTCTTAGAGTCTGGTCTTGTGTTTGGATCTCATTAGACCAAATTGCCTCTGGTGGCACATATTCATATACATGAATTGCTTTGCTACGATCGTTGTAGTCACGACAACCTGGAAGGATAAAAAGAAGAAACCCGTTAGCAGTACTTCTTATTAAACAATCAATCTCAATTTTTCCATCTACAAATGTGGCCCACTTTAGACTGAAATCCACCCACTAGCTAAATAATATCATCCTTAGGTGTGTAACAAACTCGTATATATTTCTAAAATGCTGATCTCAAAATCGTACACATGTTCTTACAAGTACAATTTTACAATTTTAAATTTAATTCACACATGGTAATAGTGAATTACATTATAATTATTATAACTAAGGGACGGATTTATACTTAAAGAAAATCCTCAAAATGCTCCTAAAAATTCTGTAATATACTACAAAGTATGCTTTTATTTTTAAATATGCACTTATAATTAAATTGAAAGTATTTTATTTTAAATCATGTAAAAATGTCACAAATATTGCTATTCAAAATTGAAACACCGGCTTTAAAAATCTTTAGGCTCGTTTACGTATATCTGTAAATGACTTCTTATTGGTGTTTTTACTTTAAGCATTTTAAAGTTTCGAACGAATAATCAAAAAAACTACAAAAAAAAAACTGAGACAGTTTTACAAGTAAAAATAATACGAATGCACGAATGCACGACACTGACTGATTAGTTTCTACGATTCCGTCAAGTTCAAGTGCTTCATATATTCATATAAATTTATCTATATCAAGGATGGACGACTCAAAGAAATAGATATATTATAGAGGGCCAATTTTTTTAAAGTTTTTAATACAAAAATGGAACAGATTTTTCATTTTCATTTCTATAACTTTGTCAAAATTTAATCCAGTGGATCCCGCTGTGAACAATTTGGTACCAAAACCATTTATCTGTATTAAAGTTATTAAATGGTTGGTCAAATAAACCGAACTTAGTTCAAAAATACCAACATTTATACAGGTAATATCTAAACGTTTTTATTTTGTACATGTAAGCCATAAAATTGAAGAAAAAAATGTTAAATTAAATAATAAATAAACAAAAATACAAAATAAAAATTAATAATATAATTTCGGGACAAATAATTTTTCAATGATTTTATGTTGTGAAAACTGGAGGAAATGACTTAATTTTGTCGAAAATCACGATTTTTTTCCTTGAAAGAAATATTTTTTTTGAAACATAAAATATTTGTTGATATATATAACAAAATATAATGAGTAAATAAAATGTTGAAATTTACGGTATAACTTAAATTATTGTTGTCGAGATATGGTTTCATTTCTGCAGCCAAGTGCAGGAGTAGCTGCATACAGTTGCTGTTTCGTCTTTTACATGTAGTGGTATTCATGGATTTTTACGGAAATTGTTTTGTTTACTCAACCGTCGAGCCTGATGCTACCTACCAGTCAATAGCAGTAACTATTTCTTAGACGACCAGTACTGTGTAGACGGTCGCAACAACTGAAATAATATTTTAATATTTTTTCTTCGTCCCTCAACAAAATTAATATTTTGAAAGCTGATGATGCAAAACTTAGCAAACTTATGTCTAGATTTCCATCATTATTTAACTATAGTCATGAAGAGTCTTTTGGTGTTATAGGAAATTTTACAGTAGTTGTTGGAGTTTTAAAAATATATTGCAGATATAACAAAATAAAATTGACAATCTTGACAGTCAGTTTTGAAATTTAACATTCAGCATCGATGAGGTGTTTTATAATTAAATTTTCAAACCTCTCTTCATTACTCCTAGCTGTAGACATATTTTGAACTTTTTCTTTCCAAACAACAGATTTCATCTCGTTCTTCTTCTTCGAAAATATTTACTAGAACAAATTTTAATAACGTCATTCGCGATTGAAAGTTGGTAATAAAATAAATTTTAATTTGATTGAATAAAAAAACTAATAACGTTACGTGCGATGTACGCAGCAATAACTGCATGCAGCCACTGCTACAGTTGACTCCTAAAACAAAACCTTACTTTTTGAAAAAGAAATCTTTATGTTTATCGTTTTATTTTTTTGTATTGCTCAAGTTCAGTGGTCGGCAACCTTTTTGGACCCTTGGTCCACATTCACAAATTAAAAAGGATTCACGGGCCAGACAATATACAAAATTTATAAGTGTTTTAATGACGTTTCTTAATTTTGGAATTTAATGCGGGTCATATAAAAGAGACGTATGGACCGGATGCGGCCCGCGGGCCGCCGGTTGCCGACCACTGTTCTAGTTAATACTCCTATACATTCAATTAAATTCACTAAAAAAATCTCATTAATAATAAGGTTGATGCTTTTATTACTTTTAATAAACAAAATTTCATTGGTACAACGAAACCCAATTGTATTAGTTGTTGATACATATTCTAACGTTACAATAAAACAAATGTTGCCCACATAAACCAAACCGAGTGTCCATAGTATGCAGTTTTTTTTAACCTTGTTAGCATTCATTGAATTTGGGACCATACCATTTTGCCCACATTAGGTGGAATCATCGACTGTGTTTAAGAACGTTTGTAATTTTTTTTATAGAGTTTGATTTATTTCTTTATTTAATAATATATACTAATATATCCATTGCAAAAACTCGCATTAGATCAATACATTAACACATTTTAAAAAATCAATAAATGAGTATAATAACTGAAAGACATATCGAAATGACAGAAAGTGTTTATTAAAATACGTATATGTTCCGTAGCATTTGGATAGACTATGTATGAGAGGGTGTAATTATTACATGAAATCATTTTACAGTGCTTCCTTCCAGACAATATTAGCTAATATAAGTAATTATATTAGTATTTTTTGTGAGTTGTTTGTTGTTATATCACTGGGTAAGAGCCAATAAGAATGCAGTATTTAAAAAAAATTGAATGTAAAGTTGATTGTGCACTCATAACTTTCCTCAAACTCAACGAATTTAAGCAGTTAATAGCTCAAAAGAAAGAACTTGATTCACGGAGTGTTCTGATAGCGAAACGATCAATATCCATTCATTAGAAAAGAAGCTATGAAAATTCAAATGTTGTTTGAGTGAATGTGTCCCAAAAGAAATGTACAGAAAATCAAATAATTTAACTTATAATTTTATGTTACGTATTAATTTATGGTGTTTTTAAACAGGCATAAAAACCTGTAGATTGTAAAATAGAAATGATTAAAATGATTAATCAAAATATTTAATGGTTATAGTTTTACAAAGTATAAATGAGAAATAAACCGCTGTTAAAATACTATAATACGTACAATAGCTCGAAATAAAGTATTTATAATAGTTGTTATATTACACTGCGATAAAAATATTTGTATGGTAAAAACAATTGTATTTTAATTATTTTTATACGTACAAAGATAATGTAAAACTAAAAAAACTTAGTAAAACAATTAATCTTAAGATGAATTTGTGTAATTCTCTCTTCGTAATATGTAAAATACTAAACGTTCATAAAGTTGGCCTCCATAAGTACTGCAATTTTTTTTTAAATCTATATCATTTATTTGCAAATCCAAACTCTCATCGTGAAATTAAAAAATTAAAATTGGGCCTACTACACGTAACTCACCCGTTTTGACATCACACCAACCAAAAGTTAATGATTAACAAGTATTTGCTAGTCATTCAGGGAGCCATATAAACTTTTAAACTTGTGAAGTTAGCCCCCCCCCAAGTGGTTTCAGAACTTCCATATTGATATTAAAAAAAGGTAATGATTAGCAAGTATTTGCAAACCCATTTTTATAATTTGCAAGTAAACCAAGCGGCCAATAAAAGCTTTCAAAGTTAGGAACTTAATCTACCCAAGTTTTCCTAAAAATTTGCAAATAGTACCATAACAATATATTTTCATTTACAAGTATTCGCAATTTTTTTCATAAAATTTGTAATTCATTCAGATGGCCTCTAACTTTTGAAGTTTTTCAGTTGACATGATGTGCTGACCTGAAACTTGGAAGTGGTTATCAAAGGCGTGCTCAGGAATTTTGAATGGGTGGAGGCTCAACTTTTATTAATACAATATTATAAGCATTATGAATTAAAATGTAAAAATTATAAGTAAACAAAGCATCATTTTTGTAGCATAAAACATATATTAAATTAAAATAATAAAACAAAGTCAAGTTTACGAGGTTTTTTAGCAAGCTCGTCAAAGACTTACAAATACTTCAACTAAAAGTGGTATATTAATTTTATCATTTGTACTTACGCGTCGGAATTATCAAATGTAAATTTATCAATATGTTTCACAACCGCCTCCATCCTATCATTAATTACATTTCTTAAGATAATTGTCTAAACTCGGTCTTATTCCTTGTTACATTTTTAAAACAATATTTTTCACGTACAGCTATTCCATTTATGGAATTTAACTTAACGAGTAGCTATGCTCTAGAGCAATGGTTCTTAACCTTTTGTAGTTCACGGACCCCTAATGAAAGATTTTTAGAAATTGCGATCTCCCTCTTTTTATGAATACATATTTCTACAAAAAATCTCATGTTATTACAACCATTATTATAATAATTATATTACATAATAAATTACATAAGTAGACAACAAAAAATACACATTTATAATTATTTTTATTACACTTCATTTTTCAGTTTATTTAAATTTAAATTAGTTTAGTTTTAATTTTAATTTTTTTTTTTAGTACACTTAAAATGTCATTTTTATTTACTAAAGCAATAGTTGGTGTTGTACTTGAGACACAAGTTTTTGAATATCGTAATAAATATAAGATCTATCTCTTATAGAATAAAATATATTATTTCCGAAAAAAAAAATAATCCAACAATATTGTAATAATGCACATTTGTTACGTGTTAAAGCTGCTGCGGACCCCCAACATGAATATCGTGGACCCCTAGGAGGCCGTGGACCATAGGTTAAGAACCATAGCACTAGAGTCCTTGAAACGGGTTTTAGTTTCATGAACTAAACGATAACTTATTGTTTTGAACTATTATTCTAATATCTTTTAAAATCGATTTTACAACAAATAATATACAATACAATTCTTGTTAATTATTATGCGGTAAATATTTTAACATCTAATTTAACGGTTGAATTAATAAAATATTACTGTTCTATTTTTGCAGACGTACGTTGTTAGTGAAGAATGTCGCATGCGGACCGTTTGTCGCCGGTGATATGCCCTTTAGCCAAATTGGGACGGTCGTCTCCCGGTTCTCTGGAGTTTACCCCGTCTGTGCGAAACCCGTCCTACCACTCGTACACGGTCTTAGAAGCTGAAACTAGCTTTACGTACAGCCCTACATTGCGGTGCAGCTCACCGTGCTTAGATCAAGGATATCATACGTTAGTGACTGGCGGTGGGGGGGGTGGTTGCTCCAATCTGCCACTGCATTCGTTCACGGCCATCAAGCACCGGCGTTCGCAATCCCGGACGGTCATCGGTTCGCATTTCGATCGGCTTCGAGATGAGCTGGTGCTCAAAATATTTTCATACCTCAATAGTGCGGACCTATGCGCGTGCGCGGCCGTATGCCATCGATGGGAGAACCTCGCGTGGGAGCCCGTCCTGTGGAGGACTATCGCGTTGTGCGGTGAGAACACCTGCGGCGACAAAGCAGTCAGGTGTGTGTTGCGTCGGCTATGTGGTCGAACCAGAACGGGCGCGTGTCCCCAAGTACAAAGGCTGTTCCTCAGTGACGGCACAAAAATATCTGACAAGGGGCTGACCGCGTTGGCCCGGCGGTGCCCTGAACTCACTCATGTTCAACTCCATGGTAGTCCAAACATTACTAATTCTGCAATTTCTGAGTTGGTAGCTCGTTGCCCCAACCTACAACACTTAGACGTCACCGGTAAGTGAAGATAATTTTTTTTTAATTTTCAACTATATATGGCTACGTGTGTTGACTCAATATATTTATTTACTTATCTATATTATTAAATTATTCAATTTCATTAATAAGTTATGTATTGAAAAATATCCTGATAAAAACTATTGAAACTTGTCACTTTTTTTTTTTTTTTAATTTTAATATATGTATTATTACGTTTGGGTATGAAATCTTGAGTAGCCTTGGTTTGTTGAAGTTTCTAGATTTACCTGTTAGAATTTTCGGATTTTAGTAGTGCATAAACGTCTTATATGAAAATATTTTTTTTGGAAGGATATATATAAATTTTAATAATGCACCTAGTTAAAATATATAATTTTAAAATAATAGAAATAAAATCGCAGTTGGAAAACGAATATAGTTTTTAAAAACATATAGTTCTCCTAAATCGGCTTCTAAGGGTACATTTATAATAGTAAAAAGAGCCTTGCAATCTAAAAATAATTGCAATGGGTTCCATTAAACGTTTTACCAAAATTTACAGAATAAAGTAATGTGATTAATGTTTTAATGTTTTTAAATTAATAATCTGAAGTAGAAAATTTTAATGGGAATCTAAAAATGAACAATTAATTGTACATATGAACTTTATTATTTTTTTTTTAAGCCATATCTTTCATTTATTGAAAATCAAAATATAATCATTTTCTATTTTTATTTTATTTTTTATTATTTTATTAATATTTAACGTCCTAACATTGTAAAATATATTTATCAACAATTAAACTTGAGAAAAGTTTAAACACTCCGAACATTAACAAATTATTCTAGTTTATAGTTTAATATAGAACTTCTGATCGCGGCCAAGGTTTCTATACATGTAAATTACTATAAACACATACGACACCATATATATACTCGTATGTGACATTTATATATACAAACTACGTAGGAAACATGTACAATATATTACTTTCATTTTACCTACTACATATTATTCTTTGTTGTTTGGTTTCGTATAAAACCTTATATACGTATTACAATTTAATCACATTTGTATTTTATCTATATAAAATGCATGTGCTAGAAAATAATAAGAATAAACAATGTCCCAATGCATTTTTATAATTTTATATTGATACCTATACATAATCTCGAAAGGAATATGTCCATCACTGGATTAGAACACTTTTTTTTATTCTTATTTTTCCCATGCGTATATTCACTGTAGTACACAATACACATTACCAAGATCTTTGGTACTAATATTAACGCTGGCTTGTGGAATTCATGATAACTATATAGCACACTGATATGACTCATTGAAGTAGTTTATAGTTATTTACGATGGATAATAATATAACTTAAAAAAACTTAAAAAAAGAAAACAGTTATGCCTCACGCACAATTCTTCTGAATATTGATATTATATTCCATATAAGTATATAATTATAAGGCAAAATACAAGTGACGAGTTTTTGCAGATATTTTAACAAAATTTAATACAATAAAATTTTGAAAATAATATGATACATTGTCTATGCGCAAAAGTGTAACTTAGTTTAATATATTAAAACTGTGTAGGTGCTAAAAATGTGTCTGCCTAAAAATTAATCTTAAAAGCTTTTATAAAATATTTTATTGAAATTATACTAGGGTGTTAAGAATAATGTGAGGTAATTTCATTCTTAGTAAATTTACTTTGAAAAAATCTCAATTTTATTTAAAATATATTACACTTTTATGTTATGAAGTATACTTTACAATTGTCTACAAAGTAATGTAGGGGTAGTCTCCAATAATATTTTTTATTGACGTTTATTCCGACAAATATTCTCATGAAATATTGCAATGCCATATAGTGCGTCTACATAATATTGCTCGTTCAAATATTTTTAAAAACTGAAAAATGTAATTGCTTCTTAGCAATGCATATCATATTATAAATAACAGCGTGGCAGTAACGACCATAACAATAATATGGACGTTGAGGACGTTTCAGTCATTATACTTATACATAATGCTAATAAATGGACGTGAACGTGATGGTTCTAGTCATTTCGAGTCATGTATTTGAGTATAATATTGAAAAAAAACTTTTTGTATGGCTGCTAGTCCGACTACCGGTTACCAATTTCTGGCTATTGTTTATTATGTAAAAGTAATGTTTCAAAAATTATTATGCACGTGATAGTCTGTATTTGTGAAGAAAAACATTTTAATTCATTGACATAATGTATAAATGCATTATCATTTACTATACATATTAGTCCAATCTATGTCTTCACTATAGTAACCTCTAAGATTTTCATTGTTCATTCATTGTTCAGGATAAAATACAAAAAATAAATAAAATATCTAAATAATCTATTTATTCAAACTGGAAACCAACATTTAAACCATTCGGAATTCTTGACAAATTACGGACGAAGATTCGAATTAAGTAAATGTATGAATTTCGAATAAATATATATTGATTAAGATACTCCTGGAGCCGCAAAGAATCTAAATTTTATTTGATTCTTATTGGAATCGATCAAGTTATTTAAAAACTTTCGGCTATAATGAATACAATAATATTATAGTTTTCTTTATCAATATAAAATTGAATCAAACAGTTTTATATTTATTTTGTACTAATTAGATTAAAGTAAATAATAATTATTATGTATGAAAAAATGGATTTATAAATTGTTCTAGAGTCTTGACTATTGTTATTTATAATACAGTCGAGTCGCGATAACTCAAACCTCAATAATTCGAAAAACTTGACTACTCGAATTGTGGTGTTTTATTCCCCTAGAAAATTTTTCCCCCATAAATTAGTTAGTTATCACGAATAATACATGTCTCGAAGTGAATTTTTATCCCTCTTCAATTTCGAGTTATCGCGACTCGACTGTATATATTATTATCCTTTTTTACTATAAAATATGATATGTTTTGCAACACAAAATTGTTAGTATCTACAACAATAAAATCTGTTTATATAGTTTATTTATAAGTGAAACTATATTATAAACAATTTCGATATATATATATAAAATTATATAAAATTATTGTATATTCTTTAAATGAACATGATACAAATAATATGATGAAATTGTTAAAAATAAACATTAAAACATATATAATCATTATAATAAGTAGGTACCTATAGTTAGTTGTTAATTGTTAACTATGAAATGTGTTATTTGTTTAGGTTGTGTCAAAGTGAGTACCGTGGGGGTGTATAATCGCCCGGAGCCATCGTTGAGACTGTGTTTACAGTATTTGGATCTAACTGACTGTCAGCTTGTCGACGACACAAACCTAAGTGTAATCGTTAGTAATTGCCCACAACTAGCCTATTTGTACCTGCGGCGATGCACTAAAGTTACAGGTAAAGCGTATTCTACACAATTCTAGTTTAATTATACATGGTAAAATAGTTATTTTATATATGCGATACTAATCAAGTATATCAGCGTTTCCCAAAGTGTGTTCCACAGAACCTTAAGGTTCCGTGGGAAAATGAAAAAAATTTTGTTTTAAACTAATTTTAATAAAGAGTAACCATTAACAATATTATATATTCAGTATTATCAAAAACATTTTTAGAGTATTGATTTTCCTTTTTTTTTTTTTAGAAAAATTAAAGTTGAATTAGAATTAAAGACATTTGAATTCCGCGAAACACAAACTATTTTTTAAGGGTTCCGTGATGGTAAAAGTTTGGGAACCACTGAACTAGATATTTACTAGTGCTGTGCGTTTTTTTAATTAGCTAACTATATGACATTAATGTCGCTCAATGAAAATATTTTGTCACCTAGTTGATAGGATTTTGAAAGACTGGGCGAAACTTAATTAATTTTCAATTGATTTTTTAAATTATGTAAAATATAATTAGGTAATTAATGGTAGATACATTTGTATATAAGTAATTCAATACTGTATATTGTCATAATATCGATTTTTACTTTTTCTACCATCTTTAAGATTTATTTTTAAAAATTATGTGGAGTGAACGTGAAATATTAACATCATACTATGTTATACATTGACTATATTTAGAAAAAATTGTTTGTTGCTCAGTAAACATTTCTTAAAATATATACTGTACTAACATATTAGGTATACTGCCAGGGAAACACAAGCTACTAGTTCAAAATTAACAATTATTTAACTATTTTTTTGTAGTCGTCCAGGTACATGGTACTATTTTTACTCGCATTAATAAAAACGTTAGTTTATTAAAAAATTTAAATGTTTGGCCTTCACTAGGAAATTAGTACGATAGAAAATTAGTTTGCTTATACTAGTATACTCAATTTGGAGGATGGTTTTTTGACTAATAGATTACTAGTTTCTATTAAACTAGTATCGTGTAACACAGATTTAACGATGAGATACACATAGTTTATTGATTCAATCAATCAAACAAAATTGCAATACTACACGCTAAATTGTTTCCTATTTACGAATAGAATTTGTTTTTTGTTTATGTTTGGAATGTGTCCTCAGCAGTGCTGCAAAAACCGGATGTGCAGAGTATGCCGCGCATACGGGCCTATAGACTTACATGCATTTGGGGGGCCCCCTAGTCCCAGCTTAAAATAAACTACACTTTACAAATACACAATTATTTAATAATATTATATTATTATTTTATAATAAAAAGAAACTTTATTTAAAATGCAGGTAAGGATGTTATAATATTTTAGAATAATATAATATTTATTTAATAATGAGTCCATTGAGTATTTGAGTAGACATACAACATACCTACCTAAACTACTTAAACAAATTACTACATAAATATGTCGTGAAGTATAATATACAACAGTTGTAGGTATTTAATTTAATGTATATACATATATCATACACTAACATGTGCAACATGTTTTAAAACCTAAAACAATTGATACTTATAAATAAGACGTACAACAAAAATAAAAACTAGGAAGGGGCCTAATATAATTACCGCACACGGGCCTCCTATTTTTTAGTTGCGGCACTGGTCCTCAGGGCTAAATTAATATATTTCACAATAGCTATTAACTACATTTTTTTAATCAGTTATCTCTTCAGATATCTTGTTTAACAAGGAACAATTAATTTTAAAATAAAAATAAAATATACGCTGTTTACATCATTTTAAATTTAAACATTTATATATTATTGTTCATATGTTTTATATTCTATTGATAGTCCTTGTTGGATTTTAAAATGAAAACGTTCTCATTCATGAACGAAACTTAATAAATATTTAAGAAATATAGTTTCTGAATAAAAAGTCGGGAAACCTGATTTTGTAGGGAGCCTCAAGCACTGCAAATTATGGTCAATATAATGAATATGATATTAGAACCAGCCACAGTGACTATTCGAATAAGATAAGAAAATCACTTTTATAACTACACTAGTATATTATAGTCTTTAACTTGGTATTGTAGAAAGTAGTTCAGAAGATTGAACTAACTGAAGAACTCATACTAGTTCACTCCGTAATATGCCTCTGGACAATAAATGTATGACATGGTACCTAATAATTTTAATAGCATCCTACAGAAAAGGTGAACAGATAAACAGCAAGAAACTTTTGAAAATTATGTTAAAGCTTGATTTTATAATAATATGATGAAATGCGAAATGCTAAATGATAAATAAAGTAAAACGTATAAGTTTAAATGTATACCAGATTTTATTACCTATTTATTAAGATTAGTTCCTAACCTATGATAATTTTGAGTAAAAAAATCTAAATTATAAATTTGTGTTTCTATAGTTTCTAAGGAAACTTGTTGAGTTTGAAAGTTATCTCCAAAAATGTATAAATTCAGTTAAGTACAGTAAATTCTATATAACTCTCATTGGCCTCCGGAAAATTTTTAAAAAAACAAATCTACCTATTGCATAATATGAGTGTGTTTATGTGAAATATTCTGTAGTTAATCTAATTCATGATTTAATATTACGCATTTATATCGCATTTATCAGTTATAACAACCGTTTAACCTAAATGTTATTTATTTTGCAGACGCTGGCATCAAGTTTGTGCCGAGTTTTTGTTCAGCGCTGAAGGAGCTAAGCGTGTCGGACTGTCATCAAGTAACTGATTTCGGTTTGTACGAGTTAGCCAAGCTAGGAGCGTTACTGCGGTACTTGTCGGTGGCCAAATGCGATCAGGTGAGCGATGCTGGACTGAAGGTGATTGCTCGCCGATGCTACAAGCTACGGTATTTGAACGTGCGCGGCTGCGAAGCAGTCAGCGACGACGCAATCACCGTGTTGGCTCGATCGTGCGCTCGGCTTCGCGCGCTGGACATCGGTAAATGCGATGTCAGCGACGCGGGCCTCCGCGCGCTCGCCGAAAGCTGTCCTAACCTGAAGAAGCTCAGTCTGCGCAACTGCGACCTGGTCACCGACCGCGGTATACAGCTGATAGCGTACTACTGTCGGGGCCTGCAGCAACTTAACATACAAGACTGTCAGATATCCGCAGACGGATACAAAGCTGTGAAGAAGTACTGCAAACGGTGCATCATCGAGCACACCAACCCCGGTTTCTTCTGAGCAGCCGTGCCGAAGACTACAAGACAATAATAGTAGCGCGCATGCATTACGGCCAGGAACACAGTGGCCCGCTATAGGTCTTTGTACGCATTAAATGTTTTGTCATAGATACGCAGTGACGTGCTTAGAGCGTATTGTTTCTATGATCTTCGAAGTGTGTCTTTCCCGATCGAAAATATAAAGGTCATCTGTTCCACATCGATTGTTACTTTTTATATAAAATTGTGTCAAAAAAAAAAAAAAAAAAAAAAAGAAAGAAAAGTTGAACGTAAAATATAATCGAGAAACATCATGGATTCTTCATTGTGGTCATCATTGATATTTTAACGACACTGCCATTAATATTATTATTGTATGAATGCAATTAGATTATTGCGAATATGTAAAACGTAATGAAATTAAAACTTGTATTATTTTTAGTTAAGACTGGAATTTATATTTTTATCAATATTTCAAAGCGTTTTATCTATAGGTACACTCTAATCGAAAATAGACCAAAGTATAATTCATTAATTATTACTTATATTTTTCATTGTACAAAAATGAAAAACCTAGTAATAATGTTAAAAAAATGTGTTTGGTAGTTTAAACTTCAAATGATTACACATCAACATGTCGACTATCCATTTTAGAATTTTATATAATATGATGAAAAATAAATTAATGTATATATATATATATATATATATATATATGTAAATATGCATACATGTTTTACTATAATTTTAAAGACTTTTATTATAAGAACATTATTTATTTATGATTTACTTTAAATTAATTTCTGTCCTTATGTTTCTACCCCATTCACTGATCCTCTTATTTTCGGTATTATCTATTAGTTAACTGTATTATTGGCTGAGATTTTCAACTTGTGTATGCCAGTGGTTTTCAACCTGGGGGTCGCTAAAAATAATGAATGAAATGATTTTTCCAAATTATTTAAAAAGAAAAACAAAGTAAATTATTTATTTTGTGAAATTTTTAAGTATAAATTAATCAAAATTGTTTATCATGCAAATATTTTATCGGTAATTAAATCAAATTTTGATGAATAAAATATTTTTATTTTGAAGGGGTTGCATTACAAAAAAATAAAAATGAGGATCGCAATCCGAAAAAGGTTGAAAACCACTGATATATGTAACTACATAAAAATTACCTAAATAAAACTTATACCAATAACGAAAAATATGTGTATTAAAAAACCATAAAAAGGTATAAAAATTAATATACTTGGATATCAATTAAAATTATTTTATTAATCTTTAACAGATTTCATAAGATTCCCAAGTATTTGTCTCTTTTATAAATGTCACCAGTGTAAGTTTGTTGATAATATTTTATTGGTACATTATTAATGTAAATATTAAAATTTACCGTTATACTAGATAAAATATTTAAAAAAATATATCACACAAGAAAAGCTATGTTACCAGAAGAAACTATAAATATTAAATTGTTGACTCGTGATTTATTAAATCATTATTAATTCATATATTTTTATATTGTACTTATATTTAAACAAAATTTACAAATTCAGTTTTAAATTATTGTCATAAATGAATATTGTAACATAATAAAATATTATTAAGTTCTATTCAATTATAATTAATGTGCCATATAATTTGTCTTAAAAATTTTGTTAACAGGATTATTGAAAAAACATTTTACTTATTTATTTACTTGTGTAAATTGTACTTTTATGATACAGTATTATTTTAAATAACCAAAGGCAAATTACTAA
Source organism: Sipha flava (assembly GCF_003268045.1). Taxonomy (NCBI): domain Eukaryota; kingdom Metazoa; phylum Arthropoda; class Insecta; order Hemiptera; family Aphididae; genus Sipha; species Sipha flava. The sequence goes on along the minus strand of NW_020273540.1, from coordinate 32,004 downwards.
TTAGGTTTATTATCCTACTGTCTTTGTTTATAAGTCTGATCACAATTTAAACATTTTGAATAGTTTATATAATGTTGCCTGGTTTATAGAATTGAAATTATAATATTGTGTTTTCTCACAAAATTTGGTTTTCATTTAAATTGAAGGCATTTTTTTTTTTTTAAATATATGTATAAAAATTATTGAAAATCTATAAAATCGTTACTATGTATACATTTTAAATATCTGTATATTAATAATAACAAAAGTTTACCTGTTTTTGTTTTAATTTGAACATAATTATTAAAAATTATCATCTATCCTAGCATATTACTTATTTCAATTTTCTTATTGCAGAATTTAAATAGTTTACCAATTACTAATTCATCACAGACAATTTGACTTTCCAGAAAATAAAATTAAATCCATTTATCATCTATTTTAGTTAAAAATCTTTATTTAACTTGGCAGAACATTAACGTTTCTTGTAAATGCATGGTTTCAATTCCAATATCGGCAACTTCTTCTTTAAAGCTGTCTTGCTAATATCTTGAATTTTTTTGAAGTCCATGAAAACAAACATTTCAATTTCCCGGTCTAATTTTAAATTTTCAAATCCATATTTAGTTAAATGATCAATAAAAATATTAATATTATCAAATCGGCTTTCAATTTCTGCTACTTTCATTAAACCACTAAAAACAAATAATGTATAGTATTATTATTTGGTATACATTTAACTTCATCAAAAAGAATAATTTTATAAAAAAAAAGTTATTTAGATAATTAAAAATTATTTAGAATACTAACTCAATTATTAAATCAGTTATATACTTTAGATTATTACCCAGTTTTCAAGACTCTATTAGCTTCTTTGATAAATGATTGTAAATTTGTGCCCATCAAAGAAAGACAAAAAATTACTATATCAACAGATCCATTGGCTAAGGTAGTATGAGCCATATCTCCAGCAGTTACATGTTTATTAACAGCAACTAGATCAAATGAATGGATTTTATTTTTCGGGAAAGCCTGAGCAAGTTTAGCGTCACCACAGCCAAAATCTGCGACAACAACAGGTGATTTTTCCTTGGACTTTTTCAACCTTAAATATTAAAAACTATCAATAAAATGTAACAAAGTAACTCACATAATATACATAAAAAAATTAAATATAACATACATTGGAGTAATTTGTTTAATTATTACATCTAAAGGTTTGACTGGCCACCTAATAACTTGTTGCATATAACCATTATGATACGCTTTAAATGCCTCAGGATCTTTTTTGAAAAATAGTAAAGCATCTTGACTGGTAGATGAATAAAATTGTTCATTTAAATATCTAAAACATATTTTTTATCAATTAAGATTAATGAAGTCGTTTACAGTCTAAATTAATTTTTAGACTTAACTTAAGATAATTGACCTGTAAAATATTACCTAAATCTTGCACCTTTTAATTTATCTTTCATTCTTTTAATAAATGACACTGGAGTTTTATCTCCTTCAACCTTTTTTTGACGCTTGTAAAAAGTAGGATTTTCTGGTGCTCCTTTATAACTAATATTTGTTAATTTTACTAAACTATCATTGGTAATTGATTGAGTGGATTCTACAGTTGATTTAGGTTTTTTAGTATCACTTTTCAGACCAACTTCAATCAGAGCTTTTTTCGATATCTTTTTTTTCTTTTTCCCTTTCTTCTCTGCCAAACGTTTTATTTTGTTTCTTTTAATTTTATGTGTCTTACTAATTGTAGTAATAGCTTTAGCTATATTTTTTTTATTTTTAGCTTTCATTGTATAATATTTTATTTAACCGTTATGATTATCACCACTTTGCTGTATATCTAATTGTTGCTGAGCAATATCTGAAAGAGCCGCTTGTATCTGTTCAAGAAGAAATTCACCTTTTCGAACTACTTCCTCTAAGCGTTCAGCAGCCAACTGGTTTTCTTGTTCTAATCTTCTTAGACTTGCAACCTATGAAAAGTTAAAATACTTATATATTGTCTAACGTAAGAATACTTCTACCAACTTATACTATTATACATACTTGTAAATCTGTAGAAGTATCGTCATTGGGCAATGATTCAATTAAAACATCAATATCTTTCGCACAACGAGTAATAAGAGAAGAAAATAAACTAGTATAATCTAAAAGAAAATTTAAAATTAAAACAGTTAATCATTTATATTAAGGCTTTCAAAAATAAATACCTTCTTGTTGTTGAGGAGTTTGAGAACCGTTTCGGTCAAAGTTGGAGAATTTAGATGGTAAGGCACACTGCTGTAAAATGCCAATGCTATTACAGAAGTTATCCGCTTGCTATAAAATAAAAATTATCAAGTAAACTATTATTGAATAATGTGTAAATGAACAAAATATTATTTCTAGTTTCACTATTGGTAAAATTTGTTAGTCAAGTGGAATGCAACTTATAAAGTGAATACGTCAGGTAACCTGAAAGATTGATAAATTAAACAATCCGAAGCAAATACGATCGAAATAATTAGAATTAATAGCAACGCAACATTGAAATCAATATTTCCATGAAAAATAGTATAAATTTTTTTTTTGAATTGTGATATTAACAACATTTGTAAAGAAAATCACTATATTTATACATAAATTTATAATATTTATATTTATTTTAATTATTTTACCTGATTAACAATATCTTGAAGCTGCGTTAAACGATCGGCCATTTAGACTGTTTAACAAAAAACATCGATCACATACCGGCACACAAAACTAACAAATAGCAAACAATTACAACAACGGCTACTCGTTGGGTACCAATTACAGCAAGAACACGGGTAATTCAACACTTTCAGGACAGACACAACGTAACGCAGAACTATGTAATGACAGTCGCGCTAAACGTGAAGGAACAAGGTAAGAACAAGATGTGTGATAATCTTATCTATGGTAAGAACAGACCACATTATTTCGTGACGATATCAGCGAATTGCAAAGAGGTTGCGTCCGCATCACGGGTTTTCAACATCTACGGACAACCATCAGTACGGTGCTGTTTTTCCGAAAAACACCGATAACGCACGACGAGCAGCATTTTATTTTTTTATTTTAATTTTATTCATTCCCTTCTTTTTCCCCTCTCTCGCTGCCGCTTATAACCAATTTTCTTGACGATACTACAATATCCCATTTCCCGTTAGCTTTTCCGCCTGACAGTCGATGTAGGCGTCTTTCATGTCAATTCGTTAGTCTGCAGACGTTAACAACACCGTTGCCGTCACAACAGTCGCCGACGCCGTCGCCGCCGCAGTGACAAGTCGAACGCGCCCCTGTACCTAACCTTTCGCGTTGGATACTGTCGGCCTGAAGCGAACACGGTCACTTAGGTATTTACCACCGCGGCGGCATTCGGCAGAACAGGTAAGATTTTACGAAAAACGTGTTGTCCACCTCCACCGCTGTCTCAGACTTGCTGTACGAGTGTCGAGCACTCGATGAGCACTCCGCAGTCGGCACTCGCGTTTCCGTCGGTGATCACTGTCTTGTTATCACCCGGGCGCCGAACATACGCACACCACCTGGTATTATCGTGCAATTTATTACCGATTTTTTTAATTAATACCTCCGAAAGTTTTTCCGACATACCCAAATATTTTTCCTTTTAAATGTTCAATAATTTTTATTTTTGTCGACCATTTTTAAACTTCTCCTCAAACACCTAAATATATTAAACTCATAATGTACAACATTTATAGATTTCTACTCTTCAGCCTCGATCACTTAGTCCCTGCGCAATGAAAACAATTGCCCCTGCGCAATGAAAACAATTGCTGAAAAACAACTATTTTTAGCTTTAATAGTTTTTTTTTAAATTTTTTCTCGTAGGACAAGAAACTTTTAGAAAACTAAAAGGAACTATGGAGAAAGGTGACAAGAAAAACAATGACTGTTACTTTTATTATTATTCAACTTGCATGAAAGTAAGTTTAAATTTTGTATGAAATATGACAAAGTGATACTTTATCATTCGTACATTAATTGTCACAAATTTCTTATATTGTCATATAAAATTCAATAATTTTTTAAAAAAAATATATACAAATACTTATGTAAAAATATTTTAATTTTAATACTAATTAGTAAAATCTTCATTGCATTTTTTTCTGATGCAAGCTTGACTTAAGATATATATAAATTAATAACAAAATCAGAAATGCATTTAAATTTATGTTTAATGATTTTATAAAATTGTATTTATCATATGACATTGGATATGTAAAAAAAAAAAAAAAATATTTAGTACATATTCTCTACACCACTAATTCCTGTAATAATTGTGTTAACTATACTTATAATAAATGTATTATATTTTTATAATCTTATAATGTGTAATATAGGGAGATAAATGCCCATTTCGCCATGAACCACAAGCTTTAGGATGTGAAATGGTGTGTAGTTTTTGGCAAAGTGGGAAGTGTGAAAATGATCATTGTACATTACGTCATATGGAGTTAAAGGTAATTAATCTTCTATATTAACCTGATTTTAATTTAGTTGAAATGATTTCTTAACCTCTGAAGGTTGTATTTAATTTGTCACTAGAGATACCTAAAATCTGTATAGTGTTTATTAGTTTTGTACAAATACTTATTTTATGCTGAAAATTTTATATTTGTTTTACTATATTTTGCTACTATAGTTAAATAATACATATATTAATTTGTGAAGAACAAATAAAATAAAATATTTCTTTATGATTTTATTTAATATAACATTTATTATATAATGCCATAATTAAATTAACAATTCAAAACTAATATTAATTATCTTAGATTAAATATGGAATTGAATTTGCATTTAAATATAACATTTAAGTAGTCAATTTATTTTTAAATATTTTTATTGTAGAAAAATCGTAAAGCAATACCATGTTACTGGGAAAAACAACCTACTGGATGTCGTAAGCCATATTGTGCATTTTTACATACCAAACCTCGTGATCCATCTCAAGATGCAGGTATGCCAGAATAATCCTGAATTTATGTTGATAATAGTGTCTGTTCTTCTATTTTTTTCTTTTTATAAAATTGACAGTTTAATTTAAAATTTAAAACAGTAGTCTCATGCTGATTATGTAAACAATAATCACTAAGTATTAATATTATTTTTTATTTTTATGATTTTAAAATGTATTTTAGAAATTTTCATTATTAAATATAGAATAATTTATAATTACAATTTAATAAAATTATAGTTAATTCAAATAATAATCTGTTTGAATAAATACAAATAAAAAGACTTGTATACTTGCAATAAATATTTAGCTTCTATGTAATGGAAATTTTTAGTTTTATGTTTGGAAACATTTATTTTTCAAAGCCCAAGATATTTTTTTATTAATAATTTAATAATCTATATGTGTATATGTATTGTGATATTGTAACACATAAATATTGATTGTAAAATTTCCATTTTTATTTATTTAATGTTGATCAGGAGCTATTGCGATGGCAGCTAACACTATGGCCATTGAAAATAGCTTTCGTATGAACCCAATGGCTGGTGTCGCTCTTACTGCTGGTCCTGAAGCTGCAATGCGACAACGTTACGACCAGCCATTAAGAATGAATTGACAACCAATGAACGCAAGCTCGGCATCTACTGTATATGGCAGTTCTGTCGTCACACTGCCATACGTATTCAACAATAATCAATCCACTGCTGCCATGTTTCTTGATCATTGCAATTTTAACGCATTCATGTAAAATTTAACTTTGATACTAAGAAATTTTGAAAACAGTTTTCCTAGAAATCTTCATAATCTTATGGTCGAGACAGAACTGTTTTATTTTTAAAGAATTGCATTATTTAATAATTTATGGCCGATGCTTGTTTATTTATTTTTGTTTTATATTTTGAATATTTTATTATTATTATTATTATTACAAAATATTGTTATTATTATTATAATTATTTTTTTTTTTTAATAATTTAATATTGAGGACTTGTTTAATGAACATCATGTTTTTGTCTGCACTTGTAGTTCATAAATAACGTGTGTTGCATAATTCCACGTTATTCAGCTCAATTTCTATTTATCTGTTTGCATTCTGAATGCTTTAAAAATAAGTTATTAATTAATGCTTTTTTGTTTTGATCTTAATATTTATAATAACAACTATTTATAAATAGAAAATTTTAGTTTTGGTTTTGTTAAAAAAATTATTATCTAAATAGTATAAAATGTGCAAATTTAATACATAAATTATGACATAAAGAATTAGACGTGTCTAGTCTATGCACACCTAATATTATGAAATTGAACATAATGAAAATACTATTACCAGTAATATAAGTTGTTATTAAATAGTTTTGTTAATGTTATTTATTTTTAATTTTTTTTTCTTTAATGTTTACTATTGAAATAATGTAGTGGATCCAGTATTATCTGTAAAAAATATGTATATTTTTTTGCTCAGTTCTGGTCCAATACGACGATTGGAAGCTAGTGGACCAAATCCACGACGAACCTAAAATTTGTAATAATTTTTTTCTAATAATTAATTTTAATACAAATATATCTTATGCTATTTTAATATTTTCAACTAACTTACAGGAATATCTTGTAATAATGTTTCTCCTTCTAATCTAGATCTGCAGTTTTCATATGCCTAAATTAAAATTTAAACACTAATATTTATAATATTTAAAAATAATGAATATCAAATACATTAAGATGAAATATTTTTTTTACATCAAAATTTGTTTTACTTACTTTTAGTAATGTAATTGGTGAAGTATAAACTGATGAGATTGCTTCACTAATCTCAAGAGTACATAATGGAAACTGTGATAACATTTGTCTCCATAGTTGAGATAAACCTGTACCATTTTTATCTACTGAAATACAATTTTTCGTATGACCAGATGCATACCAATTACAACCATCTTGTTCCTCTTTATATTTATTCAATCTTTAAATAAATAATGACATTAAAACAATATTAAGTATAGAAATTGGTAATTTTATTACTTAAATGGCTTTTGAGCAATGGATTTAGTATAATACAAAATTGCCAATGAAATTTCATTTTTATTTTCTATAAAACGAAATGAAATAGAACAACTCAACAGCATTTGTTCAAGACTTTTCAACATATCTGACCTATCACAAAATATAATTTTAGAGTAAATACTAATCATTTTTTTGACATTTATTTACTACCTTGAGAGTTGACTATTCTTCTTAGACCTGGTTTTTCTGTAAGGTAATTCATTACAAATATTTAAAAATAATTCTTAATTCAAACTTATTAATAATTGATGTAAATAGAAAAAATATGGGAGGTCAAAGTTCTATTTAATTTTACATGTAAACATGTATAAACAATCATCAATTATATTAATTTAACGGTACCTAGAGGTCTATAAAAATTTATATTTTTCTTCTAGCAAAAGATTTTTAAAAAGTCTCTTAATCAACTTTTTCTTTTCTATAATTATATATTAAAAATATACATACTTAAGTTCATCTGTAGTACAATGTATTATAATTGAAAGTTGTGATTTGTATATTTTTATAAAATTAATTTTTTCAATTAGTTGATCAGATAAAATTAATTTTTTTACGAATTCAAAGTCCCAGATCAACAACATAAAGCTTTCATCTTCAGAATTAGTATCAGACTGGAAAAATTATAATTATATATAAATAATTATGTTATGTAAACAAAATATAAAAATTACCATTTTTATTTCTGTTAATACATTAGCAATATTTTAAATAATTTTTTAATTTTATTTTATAAATATATAAATAAATGGCATTAATATAACCTATTGATTGTAAATTAATATTTTATTCAGGTCTTTTACCTTAAACTAAAAGTAACGTTTATAAACATGGAACTTGTTTGAAATATTGTACGTTTGTCACAAAATAGATCAGAACTTTTTATAATTTTTACTATACATGACCACTTTTATTAAAAAAAAAATTATTCATCTAATATATATTGATACTACTGGCTGATTTCTAATTTTTATTTTCCATCAGTCAATGGGATTTGAAATTCATATGTGTTGTCTTAGTTTTCACTCGAACAACATAGTAAAAATTAACAACTTTTTCACAATATTTACTATTACATTTGATTAATTAAAACCATAATTCTGAAAACATATTCTAATTCATAATGAAGTCCTTTTGAAATCAATCAAACCACTTTTTGATTTATATCTATAACTTCCATAAATTTGATTTCAAAAATCAACAAAAAAAAGGGTTTGAACAAATAAAGTATTCTTTGATTTAAACAAAATATATGAATTATAAATAGTATGAAGAGTGTTTAAAAAAATTAGTTAAAAAAAATCAATATATTTAAGATGTATTTTAGATACATTATAAATTATAATGCTTGTAATTAATTAAATAGTTTAAAAGGTGTTTTTCTAATTACTATTTACTCAAGATCTTATTATAATGTAAACTATAAATACAACTTGTTAAACTATACTAACTACATAAAATATATGATAGGAATGATGTAGAATTACTAAATTTAAAATAATTATTTACTATTTGTCTTGACCATGTCACTGAATGTGACACAGATGTATTTGACTCAATTTTATACTTTACATCAGTTGACTGAATTTCAGATATTATTTGTTCACTATAACCCTGATTCTGAAGATTCACATCAATGTGAACAGTTATATACTGAAAAAAATTAACATTATATACATTTAAAAATGTATAACATTTTATCAAAAGAAAATACATACTTTCATACATTCTTTAGGACTTAAACGTTTTAGTTCGTCAGCTAATTTTTTCTTTATATTTTTTCTGGCCATTTCTATTTTTTTTTTTTCTTCTTTTTCTTCTTTGCTTAACCTTTTTTTCTGTTTTGGCTGTAACTAAATTTAATATTGTATACATATATACATTATATACATATTAATTTCACTAGTAGAAATTATATTTTTGTGCAATTGCTCATATACTAATTATAAATCATAGAAATGTTAAATTAAAAATGTTTTTAGCTTACTAATATATATTTATTTATATACATACATAAATATATTAAAAAAATCATAATTTTATATTTACAATTTCAATTGTGTTTTCATGGCTCATAGTAGTATAAATATCTGATTTTGGAATGTTTCTATTATACAATTCATCATTTTTTTGATTTTTCTAAAATATAAATCATAATTCAAATAAACATAACGATTATTTAAAATTTGTACAGTATACTTTTTATTATTTCATGATCATTTCTAAAGAGTTATTAATTTTTGTAATTATATATGAGAGCATATACATAGCACAATATATGATTTGTTTTTAAATATATTTGATATAATTACTCACAGGTTCATTAATATTTGATTTGGGTATTTTAGTACGGTAACTATAGTCTTGATTTTCATTAGTGGGCAAATTTTTCTCTGAATAACTTGCATCTTTTCCGCAATGTAAAGTTAAAATTGGAGATAAAGATTTTTTTCGTTTTTGCTAGACAAAAAAAAAAACATAAAAAATATAAAACATTAAAAAAATATATTTAATTATCAATAACTCAATATTATACACGTCGAATAACTTGTCGAAAAAATTCTGGTTCTTCTGGTGATGTAGGACAGTCTTTGTACAGACTAATATTTGTTTGATCAGTTCCAGGATTTAAAATTATGACTGAATCATTATCTGAATCCGATATCGCATAAGTCTTATAAAAATCTCTATCCATAGTCAACAATTAGCATTAATTACGAAATAAATTGCAATAGATTTAATATTTAATTTAATTTATAAAACAAATATTTTAAGATTATTTACATTTAAACGACTGTTACGATAACGGGCATCAGGCAGTTAACAACCTGTGATAATAACATGAGATAACAAAAAAAAAATCAAAAAAACAAAAGTACCAATATCGAAATGTAAAAATCCCACGAATCTTGCCACCGTAGTGACACCAACCTAAAATATTTATTAATTTTCCAATTCAAATATTGTAAAATAAAAAAATGTATTTAAGATTTGTGGAGTGACCAAAAGTATCAGTTGGGACGATTTAGCGGATTGTAGGTCTCGCTTATTGCAGGGCCATTTCAAAAATTTGATGTGATAAATAAATGTATTAAAATATGGGCTTACCAAGTGTGGGTCAGTTGCAAAGGTTACTACTGTGGGTCTAATAGACCAAGTTATAAATTCATTTGTTAATTTTCTTATGCTGGCTATAAACATAGATATCTATATTATACTAGATGACGAACTTCCGATATCACTTGAAGCACGCATTAATTATGTTATCATTTGTCTGCCATGTTTTGGGTTGGCAAAATATTGTATCAACACTATTCCCCACACATCACAATATTAATTATACACTATTTAGTAACTAATATTTATTAAATATGCCTGTTTCTTGTATTGCATACGGTTGTTCAAATCGCTTTAAAAGTAATTCCTCAATTCACTTTTTTCGGTACGTATGAAGTATAGATAATATGATTTAAAAACACCTCAACATTTACATTTTTAATTGCAACGTATATTCTGTACATTCTCTGTATCTGTATATTCTCAATTAGGTGAAACATTCCAGCCTCATTCGTGCATCGATCCCGAAAACGACACAATTATTGAAATTCAACAATTTCTATCAGCTTCGCTACCTATGTCGCTACCTGAAACCCATCTTTCCTGGTGAAATTCAGTATAACTATAATTAAAAAATTATCTCCCGGCAAGGCACCTGAAAATGACCTCATTACAAACAAAATTCTGAAAAATCTGTCTCTCAAAACTTTATCATTGCTCACCCACATATAAAATTCTATGCTAAGATTGTCCCACTTCCCTAAAATCTGGAAATTTGCAGTCATTATACTTGTACACAAACCAAATAAAGCTAAACATTTATCTTCGTCATACCGTTCCATAAGCTTACTTCCAGTCATTGGTAAACTTTTCGAAAAGGCTCTCCTGAAAAGATTACGTCCCATCCTTCAAAACAACCATATCATACCGAATAATCAGTTTGATTTTCGAAACAGGCACTCAACAATCCATCAAGTTTATCGCCTTACTGATGAAATCTCAACTGCTCTCGAAAATAAATTTTGGACTTTTTTTAGATATTGGTCAAGCATTCGATAAAGTCTGGCACGATGGCTTACTATACAAATTAAAACTTTTGATGCCAGCTCCCTACTATCTTATTATCAAATCTTACCTACAAAATCGTTCGTTTGTCGTACGATGGGGTAACAATATTTCATCTACTTACCCAATATCTGCTGGAGTTCCATAGGGTAGTGATCTATCCCCTGATCTATATAATGTATTCACAACAGACATCCCTCAATCTAGTAACACCCTTCTAGCAACATACGCTGATGACACAGTTATTCTTTCCTCCAGTACAAATCCTATCCAAGCTTCAGCTGAACTCCAGGATCATGCTAATAAAATTGAAGAATGGGCCAAAAAATGGAAAATAAAAATTATACGGAAAAGTCTGTGCAAGTTACTTTCACGTTAAAACAATCTCCCTGTGAGTGCCCTAAATTAATTATGAACAACGCCCCCATCCCTGTCCAAACCAAAATTAAGTACTTATGCATAACGCTTGATAAAAGACTAACCTGGGGCCCCCACCAAAAAGAAAATCATCGAACAGCAGACTTCACCTCCTCCGACCACTCCTAAACTCCAAAATAACACTCCAAAACAAACTTATTATATATAAGTCAATCATAAGACCAGTCTAGGTTAGAATTATAATCAAAAATGCTTTTTATCAGCTATAATTCTTATCAGAGGGAACAACTACCCCATCCCTACGATAACAAGACAAATGATAATTAATAAGTATTATCTATTCACAGAACAATTTGTTCTGTGAACTAGTATAAGATCTATATACCTATACTTCTTTATACTTAATTTATACATATATGTATACTTCGTTTCAAAAAAGAACATACCGTTTGCGTGACTGGTTTTGGTTCGGCGGCGCGCATCCCCCACCTGTTGATACAAAATAATAGTAATATCAATAAAAATAAATTAATAAATATTACGCACTGATTCCTATATAACTTTACATGCCACACCGCCGCGCTTGTCAGATATTTATTAATTGTAAATAAGTTATTGGAATTAGGTGTATACTCGTCGGCAAACTTTGATCGGCGACCGTCGTGCACGATCGATGTCTCGTTTCAATAAATGTGGGAGAAATTAGCCTTGGGGCGGTTGACACAGCCTTCGTAACTTTAGGGAAATTTCCCTAGTTTTAGGGAATTCTGACCTTATTAGGGAAATGAGGAATTTTCTTTTAGAAACTGTTGGTTCTAGGGAGTTTTTAGATTTTAAGCTGGTTGGTTTTTTTTCTTTATTTGAAATAAGCAATCTATACCGAAGGGGCACAATCAGTTGATGTGATCAGTGTAGTTCGAGTATAATGTATACAATGTATACTATACATACATATTAATTTTATTAATCACAGGTTAGGTTACAGGCGAAAACTGTGAGCAGTCATTTCATTAATGAGTAATGACCATTAATGACAAAAACAAAATATAAGAATTCGAAGTATTATATTACGAAATAATAATACTAAATAAAAATAACCACAATAATAAAATATGCAGCAGGTCTAATTTAGAATTCTTCGGAAACCCATGTAGTATATGTACCCATGAACCCGTAGTATAATTTACTATAAATGAAATACTTATACCGAAAAAACAATTGAAGTAATAATGATTTATGAGTTAATGACAATCCATGAAAATTAAAAATCACTAAATATAGAATTTTAATTTCATTGGCTAATGAAGAAAAATTAATTTGTGCGGCTACTTGTGGAACACTTTTAGAATAATATAAAATTATAATACCTATAATAATAAATTGTAATATGGACGAAATACGAATACGTTTTGTCGTCATTCGCCAACAAGTACTCAACGCTCTACGTGTCTCGTACTGTTGTTCAGGTACTTAGGTGTTTGTTGTTTTTTATTTTTTATTATTCATTATGTCGGACTCGGATGTCGATAATCCTCTAACGCCACCTAAAGAAATTAAATTGTCTTATAAACAAAAATATTGTGTTGAATGGGAGGCAGTTGCCTCATTTAAAGGATGGCTTTCAGCGAGCAAAAAAGGTAATATTTTAAAAATGTACTTTTATATACCTATAATATATTTTAATCAAATACCTACTTAGGTATTCATTATAAATTTTTTTTAGGGAATACATTTTTTCATTGCAAAGCATGTTTAGTAGATGGAGTAGCTGGTAAATCAGAAATTGAAAAGCATTCCCTTGTCAAAAAACATTTGAAAAATATGGAAAGCGCTAAAAATCAATCTAGTATAAGTAAATTGTTAACAGATCACAGTTAATTGGAAAATGAAGTATGTACTAATAAATATTCAAATACTCTTGAAAAATAGTATTCCAAATAGGTACATCATAAAAAAATGTATAATTATAGGTGAAATATGCTGAACTACAACTGTCATTGTTCATAGCTGAACATAATTTACCATACTCTATCATGAACCATTTACCGAAGCTCATAAAAAAAATTTGTCCCGATACGAAAATTTCACACAATTTGAAATGTGGTGATAATAAATGCAAAACAATCATATCTTATGTTGTAGCTGCTGTAAGTCATGATAACCTTATGAACGACCTCAAGTCCCGTTAGTTTTCAATAATTTTAGATGAAAGCACCGACAGATCTTCAATTAAGCACTTGGCTCTAGTTGTCCGTATAGTTCAATCACCTTTTTATATAATGGATAGATTTATTACCTTAATTTAAGTGAATAGTGCTACATCACAAACATTGTATGACCTTGTTATAAATTTTTTTGATGAAAATAATATACTTTATAAAAAGAATATGATTGGGTATGCAAGTGATGGGGCAAATAATATGATGGACTCACATAATTCCCTAGCCACAAAATTGAAGAAAGATATTCCAAATCTTTTTGGATTTAAGTGTATCTGCCACTCATTCCACCTATGTGCATCTTATGCTTGCATGAAATTGCCTAAGTATGTGGAAGATATAGCTCGAGATATTTACAATTATATTAGTAACAACCCAAAAAGGGTTATGTGAATACAAAGAATTTCAACAGTTTTTAAATTTAAAAATGCATAAACTACTTCATCCAGCCCAGACAAGATGGCTTTCATTACATTCAGTTGTGAAACGGATAATATCACAATACCCAGCTTTAAAGTTGTACATTACTTCTGCTGCATTAAACAATGGGTTAGAAAATGCAAAAATAATTTTAGATTGATTAACCAATCCCTTAACATTATTATATTTTGAATTTCTTGATTTTGTTCTACCATTTTTCATAGATCTTAATATTGAAATGCAATCAACAACTGTTAAAATACATGTAGTTTATGATAAAATTGGATCTTTGTACAAAGAAATACTCAATTGCTACATGAAAAAAGATTATATTTATAAAAAAGATGTTAACGAAATATAATATAGAAACCCTGAATTCTTTTTAGATTTAAAAGATATATATCCAGGTGGTAAGGTTATGGCTTCAATAACCCTAATTTTGGCTGAAAATAAGTTAACAGATGGTATGATACAAGACTTTACATTAAGGTGTCAATATTTTTATAATTGATAAGTTTAATAAAGTTATATAATATAATTTATTGCAATAAAATAAATTATTTTATATTATTTTTCTTAAAAAGTGTATTATATTTTAGGTTTTCAGGAGTTATCGCTATCAATTTCTATTATCATTTATCAGTAATTACTGATCTGCCCGGAATCATTTTATCATCATTTTAAAAACAGTTTTAGCAATGATTCATTGGAATGTTTTCGGATTTTTTTGATACACAGGAAAAAAAATTGATTAACAGGGAAATTTTGAAACTGAAATTGGGGAATTTCTAAAAACTGAGTTACGAAGTCTGGGTTGACAGCCGTCAGTCTACATTAGAGATGGGACTTATCGTTCATTAAGGTGAACTAGTTCAGTCGTTCATCGTTCATGTATTTGACGATTCGTTCGTATGAATACGTACTCCGTATCAAATTGTTCATGAACGAACTAGTTCAATAATTATTACTCCGTATCAACGAATCGTTCATGAACGATTAAGGTATTAAGTGAACGGTGAACGAGTCGTTCATCAAAAGTGAACTAGTACGGAACTGGTCACTTGGGTGAATAGTTCAATTAAACTAGTTCGTTCATAAACGACACATCTTTAGTCTACGTGCGCGAAATCAGTATGTTCTCTTTTGAAAAGAATAGTAGATTATATTATCGGTAATAGGAAAAATTCGGGCCATTGTGTAAAACAGGGATGTGCGACTCAAAGTACTAGAGGGCTAATTTTTAGAAAATAAAAATATAACAGGCCAGAGCATAGAAAAAAAATCGTTCAAAATATGAATTTTAATTAGCATTTATATACACAGAAATAATAAATTCAACACACACAACAACATAATACGAAGAAACTGATATAGTTAAATAGTTCGATACAAACAGCCAAGGCCGTATCTAAAAAATTTTTTCGGGAGATGTCCAAAACATGTATATTGTAATTTTATTGAATTTAGATTTTGATATTTGGTTAAAAATAAGACAGAAAAAGATTTAATCTTCTTTTATTAAAATTAATATCATATTTTCATATGATATTATGATATAAAATTAAAAGCAGTCAATAAATAATTGGAGCTTAAGTCATTTTTGACTGAAGATATTTATGTTGGTATTAACAATAAATAAGTATTTTAAACATTCGTAAAATATTGAAGAAATTTCGTGGGGGGGTCCAGACACCCTGGGCCCCCCCCCCCCCAGATACGGCATTGCAAACAGCTATGGTTGAAAACTATACATATACATACATATGATATTTAAACATTTAACGATGTTTAGTACCACATAACAATTATTATATCGATAAGTTAAAGTGTAGACGATAAACTTTAAAATTGTACGATGTAATTTTAAAATATAGCACGGCCCAGATAAAAAAGGCTCGCGAGCCGCCAGTTGCCCACCCCTGGTTTAAAGTATAATATACTATATATATTTTATATTTTTATAAATTAGGTTAGGTATATTTTTAGTTAATCTTACGTATCACTTTTTACGGATTACGATCCTGAGGCTCTATAAAACATTGTAATTACTAAATAACCATAACCTTTATACTAACCCAGGCGCGTATCTAGGAACTTCTTGTGGGAGGGTTCAGCACAGAAGCGTATTTAGACTTACTTCAAGGGGGGGGGGCAGACTCAAATTTTTTCTTTAGTTTAGAATAAAAATTTATAAGTAAAATTTATGGTAATATTTAAATCTGGTAAATCCCTAATATTTGTGGTTTTTTTTTTTTTTTAATCTAATGCCGAATCCACTTAGAATCAACTTATGTGTAGTTCTTTTTTAACACCTGTCTGTGTTTTGAAAGTTACGCTGGTGTTTTATTTGATTTTTCACTTAGTATGGACCCGACAAAAAGACCAATTCAGTATTCACAGCCACACGTAATTTGATTTCGTTACAAAATGATCCACATTAAAAAAAATTTTAAATGTGTACCTCACATATAATCGATTTCTTAAATACGGATTCGGGGGAGGGAGAGGCGATCACTCCTTCCCCTCTCTAAAATACGTCTTTGGTTCAGCAACTTTATACTTTTAAACTAGTGACAAAAAAAGGTATTTACTTTATGCATTGGATATTTATTTTTATTGCAAAAATAAAACGTATGTAGAATCAATTAAAAAAAGATGTTTATAACAAAAAAAAAATATCTATAGGTAGTTCTTATAATTAAAAGTATGTAAATACTCAATACTAATCATTAAACATTATGATTAAAAATACAAAAAATAAAAAATAAAAATAATAACAAATAAATGTCCAAATTGCTAGGGTTAAAATAATTATTACTTTAATTACGATACCAAATCAATTTTTCTGTAAATATTCAGCAGAGCTAATGCATTAAAATGGTTTTCTATCATAGTATTTCTGAGATAGATTTTTAATCGCCGCAATGTCGAAAATTACCTTTCTGCAGTAGTTATTGTAATGGGTAAAGTTGTTACAATTTTTAAAGTTTGTAGATATTTGAAAAGTCATTTTCATTGCAATTATTTATAAATTCTAATAAAATGAATGATATTTTAGGCAGATTTTTTAGAGAAGCCACCTAAATCTAAGTTTTGCAATTATTACTAAAGGATAAAAAAAAGGGTCAATGCTTAATAATCCCGAATACGTTCCGGCATAAAAATTATTAAAGTAACATTGTATTATATCAGCGGTTCCCAACCTCTTCAGTAGTGCGGACTATTAATTTCGTAGAAAATCTTTGAGACCCACCAATAGTTATATATGTATAATATGCACATAATTTATAACAATTTATTTATTAAAAAACAATTGATCATTTACAAAAAAAAAAAAAACTTCAATGGACCAGATTATTCAATTGTTTAACAATTAAATGTGATATTTGATTGTTTCCCACGAGAGAATCAATGTCTTAATAGCCTAAATCACTCTCAAAATTCAATTTATTCCTATATTTATTTTTAAAAAACTTAAAGTAGAAAAAGCTTGTTCACACAGACACACAGGTTGTCGAAGTATAGCCGATCAAGTTTCTAAGCAATTTTAGAAAGTCTTGCCGAATATTTACCTAGAATGGTAAGAATTATGTAGTTTTAAAAAACGATTTTAGAGTATGATCACATGGAAATCCAATCAACGAATCTTCTTTACTTGCTGCTATTTAATATTTTAAAAATATATGTAAAGAATAATATGGTTCACGGACCAGTACCACCCTGCTCGCGGCCCATTTGTGGGCTGCCACCCATGGGTTGAGAACTGCTAGATTATATGTTTGTGTGTGCATAATGCATCCGTGTAAGCGTATTGTATGTATATTACATTTATAGTTAATGCAAACTGAGTATGATTTCTATGTTAAAATTCTAATAATATGAAAATGTAAAAAAAAAACCCTGTGTTTTATATAAAAGTTAATTTACTATCTGAGATTCACGGGGGGATCCTGACCCTTGAAAACTCCCCATCATGGATATGTCACTGTACTAATTTAACTAAAGTACTTGTGCGAAATTTACATCATGTATTGAATACTAAGTATAATATAATAAAATATATGAATGGACATTCTGGTTAGTATTTATTGTTTTACTGTTAGTATTATAAAATTATTAAATGCCTATTTTCATACAGCAGTATCTAATATACATTAAACTATACCAGAAAAATAATAAAAAGTGAAATTAATAAAAATTCGAGGTTAAAACGACTAATTTGTTTTATATCTTGAAAATGATTATCGTCATATACTTCTTGTAAATTATATCTTAAAAATAAAAATACGGTATTAAATATAGATAGATGTAAAATTAAGTGATTACTAATTATTTTTATTTTTCATTTACTTATTTACTTATTTCAATGTTATATATGTTAATTTTTGTGTGATTTTATGGAATATAATTAATTAAAAAATATGTTGTAGTATTGATTATACCTAAATACTATTTATTTATAAACACTGCGTTTGCGCAGATAAAAAAAAAGTTAAAAATTAGAATTTATCAAAAATATATGTATTTATGTGTCCTGTACCCTGTAAAAAAAATACAAATTAAATTCAAGTTCATGCGTTCAAAATATTTCCTGTTACCTTTAAAATTGAACACACGTTATTAATCTTTAAATTAATAATTGTATGGACATAGCACAATGTATAAAAAAAAATAATAATTACACAACTGTCGCAGTTTTTCAACCAGTGGTCCGTTATCGTGTACAACGTGCGGATTCATATCATAGTACGCTCCAGCGTAACTCGGAATGTCTTGAATTTATGGATATCAATCTAATATAGCACCATAATCCATTCCACGGTGTTGCATAGGTCGTCGTTTTCATACTTACGTCGGCCGCCAACGTAACGAGCAGTGGACCATTGGCTGTATGGAACATTTTATTATCCGACATTTTAAACGACCGGTCGCTGCAGGTGCAATTGGGTTGCGTTCGGTACAACGTTAGTGTGTAGATTAGCAGGCACATCAGTTGTATCGGTACGTCTCGCGGACGCAACGTCGATAATTCGCACCACTTACGCGCGTGTCTATGCGAACGCGTTTTGCCGCGGGTTTTGTTTGTCGCCGTTCGTTACGTGCCGCTGATTTGCATCTCGCTGTTTATTCTACATTCGTGATAATTGTGTTCCCAGCCGATACGTAAGTAAATTACAGTAATAATTATGTGTTAATTATTTGCCACGTGCTCATGTATTGTTTTCTCTATCTAGTGTGGTAAGTTTTTATTATTGTTATGAATATCCCAAACATTCTCATCGTTTTTGCTGATTTATTAGGTTTTTATATCGAGTTGGTATCTCTATGGTTTGTAATAACGAGTTAATTTGTAGAAGTGTTTTTTTTTCTTATCAGCGATTTAAATCTAATTTAATACGACACTGAGAAATTTCCTTGTTCACGAAAAATATGCACTTATTGAAAAAAAAAAATTATTGCTGGGGTGAATTATTACAATTTCATTGTTGATACCTAGTAAATTTTCAAAAATTTAATTAAGTTTTCGGGTTTTTGTGAAATGTTTTTTGAATTATTTTCATTATCAACTATAATATGATATATATGTGTATGTATATATAATTTTCCTTTCTTTTGACGTATGTATAATTTGATAATTGTATATTATTGTGATTAAAATACAATTTATTCATTCGTAATTCTTCCATTGTACAAAAAGATGTTCATAATAAGCAGTGTTGCCAGGTTAAAGATGTTGAATGTTCAGAAAATTATCGTAGTTTGTTCGTTTCTTGTTCGTATTGTAAAAAATTGTATTTCGTTTCGCTTAGTTAAGACAGTCACATTTCAATATTTCATTGGTGTCATAGATAATAAATAAATAATAAAAACATTAATATGATTCGTGTACATAATTCTAATTAATAGCTATTTGTAGTTATTTTTAATCAAATAATTGTTGACGATTCATACAATAAATGAAAATTTATCAGCTAATGATAAACTTATTGGAAACTAAGTTTGACATGTTAACGTTAATGTCTAAAAATAGATTTAAAAAAATCGTGTTTCGGTAATATTATCTAAAATAGATTTTTTGAGAAAAATTGAGTTATCTAAATGTACATTTTCATCTTATTATAATGTCCGTAATAAACCGTACGAATATTCGTTTTATTTTATATTCGTACACTATAATAGTTGAACTGTTCGTACTAAAACGAAGATGTTCGTACGCCTGGTAACACCGATTTTGAGTAACAAAACCCGAAAATCTTCTGAGTGTTCGTTTATAACTTCAACGTCAGACTATCGGATAGAAAGCTGTTATCAATCAACATATGTTTGTTCTAAAATTCCAAATATCTACGTATTTTTTATATGCTATATGTGCATTGAGATCACGTGACATAATATGTCGGCTTAGCAGTCCGCTGGTCTATAAGTCTTGTGCTGACTATTAGAGTATACAACAATGTATTAAGCGTACCTATTTACAATAAATTTATGTATTAACTATGATTAACATGTTGAGTGGAGTTACTAGTTAGACTCAAGAACAACCTAATACGTTTTATGTTTATTCAATTCAATTACAAGATAAAATTATTTTAATATTATTTAAATCTATGAATAAAATTATTGGAAAT
Source organism: Sipha flava (assembly GCF_003268045.1). Lineage (NCBI taxonomy): Eukaryota > Metazoa > Arthropoda > Insecta > Hemiptera > Aphididae > Sipha > Sipha flava. Next base: position 11,200 of record NW_020273540.1, on the reverse strand, counting down.
GTTATAGGTATTTATTAAATGTATTTTAAAAATTATAATTTTAGTTTATTTGTTTGAATTGTACCCATTGATATTTTAGTGAAATATTAATTAAATTTTTAGCTTGTTAACATTTTTATACTTAAAAAATGTTGTATTTTGGTATTGGTTAGTCATTAATAATTGGACCTTTAATAATTATAATTAAAGAGCGGATTTAATTGATATTGCAACTTTTTATTGATACCCAGTAAATCAAATCTGATCAAATATGTATACGAATCAGATTAATTACAGTCTTCCTATTTAATTTAATAATTCAATTTTTGTATACTTCACATGATAAAATATACAAATTATTATTTCCAAAATGATTTTACAAAAAAAATATAACTGATGTAAATTTTTACATGTAGTTAAATATAGTTAAGGATTTTTAAAATTATATTTATCTGAGTTATCCACAAAATTCCACAAGTTTAGAAGAATCAAATAGTCAATTACTTAATAGTTTAAACATATTTAGTATAAATACTAAATAAATAAAGGAATAAATAAATAAATACTAAACAAATACTACTTAACTAAATAAAAATATTTATACTAAATACACAATTTAGAGATGTATATAATTATAAATTTGAATTCAGAAAAATGATATATTTTGTAAATATTATATTGATGTCCATAATATTATTTAAGTAAGTAATTAATGGTTATATATTTGATATGATTTTACTATATAATATTAATGTATTGCATTGCAATTTTGATGCATTTTCATTGCAATTTTGGCATTGTAATTAAATCCGGTCTTTAATTATAATTAATTATAATCTTACTTTTGTTTAACTGTTTATGTTGCACAATAAAATGCTTTTTTATTAATCAAATGATAAATTATAAATATTGATGTTTTTTTAAAAATAATAACTAAATTTAATTTAATAATATAAATAGTTTTATCAATATTTATTGTCTAGTATGTTTTATTTTTAACTTGAAGATGCTGACTATGGAGCTTATAAAATAATCTCAAACAAATATTTAGACCCTTAGACTTTAGATTCTGTGATTTACATATATGATTACTCAGTCAATCTAAATAAAAATTGGTTATGATATATCTTATTGTTTAATATATTATTAACTATTTTTATTTAAACCTCACTGTAAATTTAAACTATATCTATACTTTTTTTATTTTTGAAAAAAAAAAATATTACAAAATATTAAATTAATGTACAAGTTTATTTGGGGTTTGGAACATTATTTTGATATAATTTTTACTAATGTTTTGAATTTTTATGTTATTTATAAACATATGATAATTAATGTAGTTTTAATGATAATGTTGTATATTATCTATGTATGCAATAATGAAAAAATATTTTTATTTTAAAAAATTAATTTTAAATAGTTAAATAAAAGAGGGATTCTTATAGGTATAAGAAAGTGTATAATCATATATTTTTATTTTAGAATATTGTGTAAACATATGTCAGTTGTTCAAGAAGATCATTGAAAATCATTAATTTTGTCATCTTAATTAACACAGTCTGATTATTACTTTTGCATTTATAGAAGTATATATAATCATCATAATGGAGGAAGAAGAGTAAACAAACTATAAATCTATGTTTTAAGAATTCAATTGTATTTTTTATATTTTTTTATATTTAGTGTGAAATTAAATGAAAAACAAGTACAATATAAATTGGAATCAAAAGAAAATAAGAAAACATTTAATTGGGCTGAGGTGAATATTAATTATTATTGAAAATACTTATTATCATTTTTAAGGTTGTTTATTTACTGTTTTGATTATGTGCTTTTAAAACTATTTTCAGTTTTTAGCTTGTGTATCAGTAGCCAGTACTAATTTACATACAGGATTTGCTTTGGGATATTCTGCTATAATAATACCACAACTTGAAAAATTCACGGATGAATTGGGTGAATTAAGCAAGTCTGAAATTTCATGGATTGGTAAATATTTTTAATTTTTTTAATCAAACATTTCACTTAGATCAACGGTTTTCAAACTGTGCTCTACGGCTTTATGGGAGAAGTCTAGGGTTCCGTGGCTCCGTGGACACATCTAAATTAATTAAATTAAAATATTCTTATTATTATTATATTCTTTAGTAACTGAGGAAAAACATTGGTTGGATTACATTTTGTTTACCGAACATTTACCCATTTAGTTTAAAATCTGACTTTTTGATAAAATTTGGTTATTTCGACTTTATAATATTTTCATAAAATTAAATAAAATTAATTTATCAGTACAAATAAAATAACCACAGTTTTGACAGCAAATGACAAAATCCAAGTTTTTTAAAAACAAAATAAATAAATTTTGATCAATTGTTTTTCTCAACATAAAATGTATAGTTTCACCCTGTTAAAACAATATTTAGAATCGATCAGTATTTATGAATTTGATGAAGTATTATATAATTTTTTGTGTACTTATTATTTTTGTAATACAATTACAAATTCCTGGTTTTTGGTACTCCGAACAATTTTTTAAAATATAAGGGCTCCGCGAACAAAAAAGTTTGAGATATACTGATTTAGATAAACTATTAAAAATATAATATATAAATATATAAATATATAGTCTAAAACAAATTTGACATTATTATTATTTAACTATGCTTATATTTAAAAATATACTTAATACAGTAAAACCTTCTAAATAGCAGTTATTCTATGTTTCAGGTGTCTGCTATTGGGAAAAATGAATAAAATAAAAATTTAAGTTTTACTGACTTTTTATAAAAAATATATAAGACGTATTATTACATATTATTATGATTATAATTATTAAGGCATATATATATATATATATATATATATATATATATATATATTACAATGGTAAAAGAATCTGAAATTTTGTTCTAAATTAGACTGAAGTTGTTAATAAATCAAAATATCAGCTGCATTAAGACAAAATGTCTTCAGCCAATTTGTTAATTGCAACGCTTCTTTAGATGTTATTTTTGTCTTGTCAATATTAGTATAATTTTTTATACCTTGTTCCACAACATGTTTTTCATTTCCATAGTCCCAGAACCATTGTTAATATCTTCTATGTTTAATACTAATTCTTCAGTTTGTAAGCATCCATTTAATGAAAAATTGTCCAGTGCATTCATTAAATATACTGTTAAAGCTAATTCCGATAACTCTTTATTCAGATTCTCTATTTGTGTTAAGTCACCAATATAATTTGACCCTATCTATTGGTTGTTTTGATTCATATTTATTGATTGTATATAGGTACTTAATCGTATTCATTAAATCATAAAGTTAAACTACTTTAACAAAGATATGAAAAAAAGAACATATGTTCAAACTACAAATATGTTTTTGTTTCTTGGTATTTTTGTCTGTTATTTAGAGGTATTTAAGTATATCACACCTGTCTGAGTCTTTTATAAAAATGTGTTTGCTATTCAGTGTAGCATTATCTAATAATTTCAATGGCGTTGTGTCAGAACTGAAAAATTTTTCTGTTACTTAGAAGTGTCCACTAATTAGAGATGTCTATTAAGAGAGGTTTCAGTCTATAATATTTTTAGATTTTTATAAAATTATATTCTGAATAAAGCAAGGAATATATTTGTTATTTAAGGATGGTTTTTTATGTATATGTTTCTGTGATTTAACTTTTGAATCGTAAATTAGTTCAAACAATGTTTTATGATACGCAAGTACAATTGTACCATTTAGTTACAGAAGTATTTATATAATTGTAGTAAAATTGTATTATTTTAAAAAAATTTCAATAATGTTTGTAATTTTCAATATTTAAGTCTTTATCAAAAAAGTAGATTTATATTTTGTAATTAAATATGTTATGGCAAGACATACAAATTAAAAACTCATTAAATAAGCTATTATTTTATTGGAAATTTAGGCCTGTCAATATTTTTAAAAACATTTAAAATTTGAAATTTTGAAATTTAACAGCATTATTACTAGTTTGGTTAATTTATTTTATTTTTTTTTGTTAGTGGCATAATTTATATTTAGTAGAAATAATGGAATTTTTAAATTATAAATCATCTAATAATAAGTGATTCACTAATAAATTGTTAAGCGTGTTTTATAAAAATAAATTTATACATTGAAAACCAAGAATTTTTTATATATTTTTTTAATTAATTTTTTTAATTGGAACTTTATAATAAACGAATAGATAATAAAAGAGCATATTTATTACCAAATATTTTATAAAATAATAATAAAGCATTAATTAAATTTACAAGGTTTTTTTCTATGTATAACTTTTCAGATATTCTTATGTTTGCATATAGCTAGCAGTATTTCAATTGCAGCTCCATTCGGATGTCTTTTTATAACTTTTGCGTTGGACAAATTTGGTCGTATAGCCACTTTTAAATTATCTCTTTGGCCATGTTTTATTGGCTGGATGTTGATAGCATTAGCTTTTAATACAAATATTATTATTGTAGGCCGATTATTGACTGGATTTGCCATGGGTATGATTATGATTTAATTAAGATTTTGTAAAATCTTGTGCTATAACCAAAATTATATACTTTTAGCTGTAGGAACAAATTCAGCAAATGTTTACATGGCAGAAATTTCCAGCCCAAAACTTCGCGGGTCTATGATGTCTATAGGTTCTGTGATGTTATCTTTTGGTTAGTATAAATTATTGATGTCTTAAACAAGAAACGGGAAATTTTTTACAAAATAATTATACAAGCAGTTATATTTAACCACTGTTATACTTTTTATTCTATTTCTCTTTTCGTTCATTGTCTAGAATATAATTTTTCTTTATTTAATAGAATATATCTTATCTGATTTAATTTCTTTATTTAATAAATATATAATTGTACATTTAAGATAAATAAATATTTTACTGATAAAAGTTTTGCCAGAAACTATTTATCTAGTTACAAAATAAAATCACAATAGCTAAATAAATATATTTGTAGTACATTATTTTTTAAGTTCATAATTAATATCCTTAAAATATTAAGTGGAATAGGTATGAATACTTCCCTCATTGATTCATTTTTAAAATATTGAAACTTATATATTAACTATTTTATTTTTTGATATAGCTTAGTTGCATCATTGATTATCTAATTGTTAAAACATGTGCATATTACAGGAAAGAATATTTTACATATCCTTCAATAATATATATTTGATATTTTGTTCACTATGACCATATTATATTGTATATTATAATTTATAACAAATACAATATAAATTAATGGAATTTTATTATTAGGAATATTATTAATGTACTGTACGGGTATATATCTACATTGGCGTGTTGTTGCCTGGATAGCATTTATTGGAGCTATTCTGCCTGTTTTCATGACTGCATTTTGGACACCTGAAAGTCCTCTTTGGCTAATTTATAAAGAACGAGATGATATGGCTCTAAAGTCTTTAAAATATTTTAAAAATATTAAATATGTAAGTTTTTTTTTTTTAATTTAATTTAAATCAATTAATTTGATTTAACTTATAACTATTGATGACTATATATTAGACAATGTTAATAATAACTAATTTAAAGATTTATAAATTTAATAGGGTGCAAATGTACAAGAAAGTTTTGATGAAATTAAAAAAATTAAAGAAAAAAATGATTTATCAATTAATAAAGCCATTGAAAATAGAAATGTATTTAGACGTATGGCTTGGCATTTATCTCAGCCTACTGTTTTCAAACCATTAATAATTTTGTCCATATTATTTATTTTACAACAATTCACTGGAATTTATACATTTCAGTTTCATGCAATTAATATGTTAAAGGTATTGTATACAAATAATATAATTTCAATACTTTTTTGTATTATTATTTATACATTTTTTTTTTTTTGTATATATATATATATATATTAAAGGAAGTTGTGAAAGGAGTTAATTTGAAATTTGCCACTTTTCTGTTTGGTTTATTAAGATTCATTTTAAGTTTTGTAGCAACAGGAATGTTACACACCTATGGTAGACGGCCATTATGTATGATTAGTGGCATCATTATGGCTATCACTTTGTTGATTTCTGGATTGTGTTTTCATTTAAAAGCTATTGGTAATAATGATATCTTATTAATTGTTTATTTAATGAAATATTTTTTGTATTATGTGTGATTCAATGAACTAAGTTTAAAATGATAAGTTTTGATAAGAGTAAAAAAGATTTATTATTTTACTAAATAGGTAAAGAAGTTTTTAATTATATAAACTAAAACTGTCTAATAAAATTGGTAGCTACATTGGTTATTAAGTATATGGTTATAAATTAAAAGATAATAAAACATTTTTACAAAAATTCATCTATAAAAACCAAAATAAAGTTTTATATTAATTTCAATTTAACAAAAAAAAGTACTTATTAATTTAATAATTTTATTTAATGTTCATAACATTTATATTATATTGACTCATAATTAAATGTATTGTTTTATTTTGTCTACAGGTAACGAAAATATTCTAACAACATGGATACCATTATTATGTATGTTACTTTATATTTCAGCTGGCTCTGTTGGCTTAATGTTAATTCCATGGATATTACCTAGTGAAATGTTCCCAACCAAAGTTAAAGGATTGTTTATTGGACCAATTATGGGTTGGAGTAATTTTGTTATGTTTTTAGCAGTACACTTTTATGGAGATCTTAAAGATTTATTGGATGGTATGCTAGGCATTTTATGGTTTTATAGTTTGATATCTATATTGTCAGTATTGTTTGTATGGATGTTTATTCCTGAGACCCACATAATGAAATTATCCGAAATAGAAGATTATTTTAAAGATAATACTATATACTTCCTAAGAAAAAAGAATCCTAAAAAATCCCAACCATTGTCTATATGATTAATATATGCAATATTGTATTACAATCATATACCTTGAATTTTTTGAAATAATAATTTTTTTATTGAAAAATTGTTTAAATTTTAGCGAAGATACATAGTATAATAAATATTATTTTTTGGGTTTTAAATACCTTGGAGAAAATTTAAAGGTACTCTATGTGTTCATTAATAATGTTTTTATGTTTGTAGTTTATTTTATAAAATTAAAAGTATTTTAGGGCTACATGACATATTATATAAAATATAATTTTTTATTTAATAATGTATTTTATCTATTACATATCATGAACATATATTTTTTTAAAACATTTGAAATAAAAAAAGATTTTATGCCATTTATTTTGTTTAGAAACAATTATTTTCCTTTGTATGCTTATAAATATTTTAACTGCCTTCATGCTTTATGCTTGGAATCATAAAATACATTTTTGGTACGTTTATAATATAGACATTTATTGGAAATGTTGGATCTTGGGACAATTTTTACATAAAAAGATCACTGTATTGCCATTAAATTATACAATTTCTCACACCTCATGATAAATTGGAAGTATCCTAACATTGAAGTAATTTATTATTTTACTTTTTGAATTTTATTTTTTAATCACCTTCAAAATGCACAAGTGCATTTTGAAATATAATAGCTATATTTTATTTGTATATAACAATTTACCTTAAATAATTAAACCTTTTCTGATTAAAAAAAAATGATGGTATATAATATTAAATGCATTTTGCGAGAAAAAACAGATTTAGTATTAAAAAGGATTGCATTTTATCTTCTTTCCTTATAACTAATTACAATTTATCTTCCTTTTCAATAACCAGGGAATTTTTAATAAAATTAAATTGTCATGTAAGTAATCTATCTTTGTATTGTATGTTTACTCATAAATAGTGGTGTAGAAACAGTGAGTGTAAACGTTAGTATAAAGCATATAACAACTTATCCATTTTTTAGTTAATGCTCAGGTATACTTATAATATAATTTGTGATACACATGGTATAAAACTACACTATAAACTTCATAGCTACAATCAGTATTTAAGAATTTTGACCTTTTTTTTTTACAAACACCAACATATTTCCTTGTTATCATGTTTATTATTTTTACATTTACATGTCTATTTTTAATTGTATTGCCAATCTTATCGCTTATAGATAAAAAAATATGATGAGATAAAGGAATTTTAACTCCACTCATCCTCTTTACTTACAACTGGCGTATGCTCAAGACTTTTAGACCATTAGAAATATTTATTTTTCATGGTATTTTTAAAAAAAAAAAATGCTTGCAAAATTTAATCCTGAATCAATTATAGTAAAAATAATGTGATATTAGACAACTATTAAATATATATATTCAACTACGAATTATTTTGCCAAAACAGTATTATTTTCTTACTAACACTCGTATATTATTTATGGAGAGTTTTAAACATAGTTATCTAATTTATATTCTTTTCGAATTCTTGTCTTAGGCACTAGTCATTATACGGTTAAACAAAAAAAAAAAAAAATAAGTAACCGATTTCACTATAAAACTTTTGCATTTTCATCTTTGATAAAAACTTTTTATCTTAAGTTACTATAAAATAAAAATAGTTACATAGGCACACTTTCATATAGATATAGTATCAATATAGGAGTAAAAATTTTCCTCTACACGCACACATCAAATATAAACACGTTGCATCATGTGACTGTTGCAAACATCTTCATATGGTTGGTAATTGTCTTACTGTTTGTTAAATTTGACTAAAATCAGTGGTGTATCCAGGGAGGGGTTAGGGGTTATAACCCCCTTGAAAATTTTTAATGTATGTTTATTGTCTATTGATTATAATAAAAACACACAAAATTCAAATTCATTTTTTACAACGCTCCCAAAAAAAAAAAAAATTCTGGATACGCCACTGCTAAAAATAGATATTCTAACCTTTCACTTGAGGCTGTTGTTGCAGGAATAGTTAATACTAATTGAATAAGTTTCGTGACTTCTTGATATACTTCTTGAAGCTTATCTAAAATAATGTTTATAATTAAAATTATAATTTATTTTAAAAATTATTAAAAATATTTAAGAAATGTTTTAGGTTCTTACTTTTAAATATAAAATCAATAAATTCCAAAGGAGCGAAATATTTCAATGGATCTGCATATATTATGTAAAGTTCATTTTTTAAACGATCTTTATCAAAAATATCTGGATAGTATTTAAAAAGTTGTCTTAATTTTTCTTCTGGAAAATGAACTTTATATGATGCAAACATTTTTTCATTTATTATTTCAACAAACTCTAGTTTTTTCAAAATCTTTAAATCTAATATTTATTTGAACAATTAATGAATCAATAATTTTATACGTAAGTCTACGTAAATTAGATGCTTCCTCATTTGTATACTTTAAATCTGTGTTTAATTCAACGGAACATTTTATGGTATCGTGTATGGAAGTTTCATTTCTCAAATCTTTTATCCGTGAAGTAAGACTTTTAATTTCGTTAACACAATATTTAATATCAGTAGTTGATATATTTTGTAGAATACAAAATGTGTGATCAGTAAATATAAATATTTTACTGAAAAGTATCAATAAGTAAACAAATTTTCGATTGTTCATAATACTCAATATACCAGATGCAGTACAAACAAAATTGGAATCCCAGCCAGGGTCATCAACTACATGAGATACGGCATTTTTTAGTTCATTGAAATGAGTTTTTATAGTTAAAGCAGCTCTTGAATGATAATTCCAACGTGTATTGCATTGATTTGGTAATTTAAATCCTTGCTCTCTTAATAAAGAACTTCTTTTAGAAGATCTACTAAAAAACGTGTGGAACATAGTAAGGTTTGCTATAAATAATTTAACATCTTTTATTGATTTTGCGCCGTGAAGTAGAACTAAATTCAATTGATGAGCGTAACAATGTATAAAAATAGCCATTGGATAAATATTTTGTATAATTGACTGAACCCCATTTTTTTCACCAGCAATAACAGAAGTACTATCATATGTTTGACACATAACTTTTTTACCAATATTCCATTTTGAAAGTTCATTTAAAATTACTTCGGATAAACCAGCCGCAGTCTTATTTTTGGAAACATCAAAAAATCCTATAAATCTTTCTTCGATCTTATTGTCCAGAATATAACGAAAAATTAAACTCATTTGAGATTGGCATGATACATCCGTAGTTTCATCGGCTTGTATTGATATAAAATTTGTAATTTTCAGTTCTTTTAAAATATGAGAATTTAATACCGTAGTTACGCAATGGATCAAGTCATTTTGTATGTCGTGTGAAGTTCCTTTAAAAACAGAATTTGTGCAAAAGTGTTCTTTTATAAATTGCTCTTCCTTAGCAAGTAAATCTAAAATTTCACAATAATTTCTTTTATTTAAAGAACCTTCATTCTCGCGATGTCCGCGGAATGCCAATTCTTGTTTCCCTAAAAAACAATCTACATCGATTAAACGAGCTAATATCTTTCTGTTTATGTCCACTTGTTTATTATGATTAATTTCAGTTAACCGACGACTCTCAGATATTGAATGTTCAATCCTATTTTTACCCAGCATATGAAAACTTTCCTTGTTAGTCAGATGTTTTTTTGAAATTTTGTGTTTTTCAGCTTTACGAACTAAATTTTTAATATTAGGAATGCCATTTATATTCCACTCATTCTCTCCTCTGAACAAGACACATATGTAACAGAATAATTTATTTCTTTCAACGCTTCCTGCTAACCAGTTAAATTTTGAATACCAAGACAATTGAAATTTTCTTAAAGTTTTTGCTTCTTTATATTCTAATGATAAATGTGGCGTTGGTCTCTTACCTTTTAAATTGCATTTTTCTTCATACGAAAAAGAACCAAGACCTTTATTTAAAATAATATCAATAATATCTGACATATTAAGTTTTAAATGTATATCACTTCATTAAGAAAAAATAATAAACATTAAACACGTGCCATTAATCATTAATCACTGTTGGAATGCAATTAAATTATAAAAATATTACGTTGAGACATGTCTCTTCCATACATATAATTTTGGTAATATCCCACTACGTTCCACGTTTATCATATCATACGCCCGTCATCAATAGTGAGACACAATTCAATATGTCTCGACCGATTTGACGGCGACGACGTAGCGATTACGGTATAGATAAGATATAAATAAAATTATACTTATTAATAATATATATTTAGTCACACTCGTTACTCACACAGACACACTATAGAAACGAATCAGTGTAAATAACATTTTATTTATAAAATTATGAAGAAATAAAAGACTTATATAATATATTAGCA